>NC_141601.1:25492805-25647030 GCF_047967505.1 Dipteris shenzhenensis
AATGGGCTACATGTTTTGCCATGATGGGCGATTTGATAGGAATGAAATGGGCCTGCTTAGAGAAGTAGTCTACCACCACCATGATTGCGGTGTAACCATGAGAGTTGGGAAGACAAGTGATGAAATTCACGCTCACCACATCCCATGCCCTTGATGGTACAGGCATGGTCCGCAACTTGCCTGCCCTTTTAGTTCTTTCAGCCTTCACAAACTAACAAGTAGGACATGTGCAAACATACTCCACTATGTCGTCGCACATGTTGGGCCAGAAAAACATTGGGCGCATTCGTTCAAGTGTCTTGTTCTGCCCTATAAGTCCTGCAAGCTTACAGTCATGGCACTCCCATAACAAAGCTTTCTTGAGCTCCAAGTCATTCGGGATGTACAAGTGGTTCTCATAGACATAAAGCAATCCGTTTTTGTCATTGTACATTCCCCACGGGATGACGCCCTGCTTCACATCTTGAAGCAGTTTTCAAGATTCTGCATCTCGTTCCATGGCCTCCTTGATCCGTTCCATGAGAGACCCTTTTACAATGCTAATTGCCATCAGCTCGGCTTTCCTACTCAATGCATCTGGCATTGCATTAGCCTTTCTTGGCTTGTGCTCGATCGTAATATCAAACTCTGCCAAGAAATCTTGCCAATGTGCTTGCTTCGCATAAAGTTTTGGTTGAGTTTGAAAATACTTCAGTGAAATGTTATCGATCAACACCTTGGTGTGCTTGTCCTGCATGTAGTGTTTCCACTTCTGAAGACATTCCACCACTGCCAACATTTCTTTCTCATGCGTCATCCACCGATACTCCACTGCATCCAACTTTCATGATACGCGGGCGAATCAATCATGATCTCTTTCATTTCCCCAAATGCCTTACCACACTCAGGGTTCCAATTAAACTTTTCCTCCTTATGTAAAAGGTCATTTAGAGGAGCTGCAACTTTGCTATATTCCTTTACAAACCTCCGGTTGAAGTTACAAAATCCCAAGAAACTCTGTACTCTGCGTATTGTTCTTGGCGCCTCCCACTCTTTCACTGCTTCAATCTTGGATGGATCCATTTTGATCCCATCTTTTCCCACCACGAACCCAAGAAATCTATCTCGCTTACCCCAAACTCGCACTTTTCATGCTTGGCGAACAACTTGTGCTCTCGAAGTTTGGTAAACACCTTCCGCATATGTTCTTCGTGTTCTTCCATCGTTTTGCTGAAGATCAATATGACATCAATATAGATGATGACAAAGTCATCCAGGTACTCCCTGAAAATGTCAATCATTATGGTACAAAACATGGCCGGAGCATTGGTAAGTCCAAAAGACATGACTAGCCAATCATAGCTCCCATACCTGGTTCTAAACGTCGTCTTCTCAATGTCTTCGTCTGCGATCCTTATCTGTGATACCCCGATCTTAGATTGATTCGGCTAAAGTACTTAGCCTCGGCTAGCTGATCCATCAAGTCATCCAGTAGCAGCATTGGATACTTGTTCTTGATTGTGATCTTGTTGAGTGCCCTATAGTGTCCATGCACAATCTGGAACTTCCATCTTTCTTTGTCACAAATAAGACTGGAGCCCCATATGGAGACTTACTTGGCTTGATGAATCTGCTCTCAACCAGTTCATTGAGTTTCCTCTTCAACTCCCTGAGTTGGTCATTGTTCATTCGATATGGCACCTTTGTTGGTAGCGCGCTGCCAGGAATCAACTCGATTTGGTGGTCGACATGCCTCTGTGGCGGTAATCCTTTGGGGAGTTCCTTTAGCATCACATTGCCAAATTCCTCCAAAATTATATCCAATCCACTAGATTTCTTTGGGCTCGCTCCTTGGCCCGCCCTAGATGCATTACAACAAATGCCACTTTTGCCATGGTCGGTCTCTACCATGTGCATCATCATGAGCTGCATGTCTGCACCTCGTTTAACTGCCTTGCCCAATTGCTTGGCATTTATGAGGTTGTCAGAAGCCCTATTTATCACTCGGGTGGCTAAGTTCTGAGCCACTGTTGGTTTCTCTCCCTCGTTGATAAGACCTTTTGCATCCTTGGGTGATACCCCCGATCTGCTGATGCACTTTACTTGGACTCCGTGTCCTTGCATGTCTAGGATCAAGGAATCCACTTTCTTGCCCATCATTGCAATCACAAACTTGTCCCACCATTCAATTCCATATATAGCTTCATATGAATCCATGGGGACTACCAAGAAGTCCATCTTGGCTTTCCATT
Source organism: Dipteris shenzhenensis (assembly GCF_047967505.1). Lineage (NCBI taxonomy): Eukaryota > Viridiplantae > Streptophyta > Polypodiopsida > Gleicheniales > Dipteridaceae > Dipteris > Dipteris shenzhenensis. The sequence goes on from NC_141601.1 coordinate 25,495,037, forward strand.
CTCCAATCTAGCATGGGACGTTCCATGCTATCTTCACATAGTCCTAGTTTCCTTGCCCAAATGCCACTTGAATATCTGTTAGATTGGTTGTTTTGATCTTCAGGCGCTTAGCTGTTTCTAGGATGATCACATTGTGTGTGGCCCCCGAGTCGATCATTACCCTTTGCAAGATGTCGTTCATCTATGCATTAACGTAAATGTTGGATATGCCCATTGCCACTCTTGTAGCCATGCATCTTGCAGTTACCATGCATGCCCCTATCCTGGGCTGTTCATCCAGTCGGGAGGAGTCTCTTTCGTCAATCTCTGTGATTTGAACTCCTCCCATGTCTTCATGATCCCCGGCTTCCTCAGCCTAGGTCAAGGCGATTTGAGGCCTTCCAAATCTGCCACGTTTCGAACAATCCTTGACATAATGGTCCTTTCTGCATTCAAAGCACCCCTTGTGGATTTTGAACACTTTGTTTTGGGGAATGAAGTATGCCTTCATTCTCCATTTTAGTTCCTTCCAATTAGTTATCTCATCATGAGCCTCCTTGGCTTGAAACCAATTGTAGGCTTCTCCTGACAATTGTTTGACGGCCATCTTGAGATGGAATCATGTAGGCACCTCTACCATTTCCAAATAATCTTCCATCTCCCTGATCCATTTCTTGACAGCTAGAGACTCCCTGTCTCTGGCATATTTCTGGGGCAACTGCAGCTTGTATTTTCCATAGTTTGCCTTCCCATTGTCCTCAAAGTCACTACTTGAGTCCACCTCAAGCCCGGTGTTCCTCCTCCTCAGAGGTTCGAACTTCTTTCTCTCTGGTCGACCCTTCCCCAGGGTCGTCACTAACTCTTTCAATGTGTGTGAACCTTGTTCATGTTTTTCGACAATTGCTTCCTTTCCCTATCCCCTTGTTCAAGCTTTTGGCTTACCCATGCAAAAGCACTTTCGTGCGAGTCCGCCTCGCTAGTTCTAGCTTCTTCATCATCAACATTGAAAATTTCATCCAGACGAGTGCCTTTGTCCTCATGAATGGATTCTCCAACCCCTACGTTGGTTGTATCACCAGCGGTATTGTGTTTTTTGTCATTAGCCATGTTGGCCGTTTTTGCAACGTCCAATTTCTTTTCATGACGTGTGTCGAAGGTCTCAAGTTTCTTTTTTCCTTTAGTTCTCCTTCTCTCAGTTTTGTCGTTCCTGCCTAGATCTTTACCCTCATCGAGTAGTTCATCGATCCTATCTAGCTTTTGGTGCAGCATCCTGTCCAGGTTGATGCCCACAAGCCACAAGATCCTCCCCTGAGTCACAGTTTTCCCACCGTACACCTTAGAGTGAGACTTTGATGCCAAGTGTAAGATACCGCACCTCTCTCTTAGTTGCAGGAGGTCCCGAGGCAACTCCGCATCCCTCAAATGTAGCCAAACCGCATGTTGGCTTCAGCCTGAATAACTCCCTCCTGGGATCCCAACATGGGCATCCACTTACCTAGCCTAGAAGAGCACGACGTGCCTGTCGCAATGGTTTAAGAAGCTCCTCAATCGAAGTCCAAATGACAAAAAACATACCAAGGGGTCTCCATGGCCATGTCTCCCCCGTCCATCGAGGGCTCATGCCCGTCACATCCTCCATGATGAGTCCTACACCCAAGCACCTAGGCACTTGCCTGGATGTTCATCCCGTTCCCCCTCTCTTTCACGTGCACTCAACCCACCCCATGCGTGAGTGTCAACAAGAAAACCAAGGGAATTGAAAACAGTATAAAAGAATGCATGTATTCACAAAACGTGCCAAAACTTCTGCACGCATTACACTATCTGAGAGCACCACCTCCCATATACCCACGGACACATGCACAATGAGCAATGCGGCTTCAACCACGTGGTGCACTTTGATCCCCAAATGCTATTAGGTACATTCAGTCTCTAAGAGAATATGTTGAATCATGTTTTGCCCCTCCACAAAGAAAATAGCCAGACAAGGCTATTATCACGAAATCTTGAATTGCTCTTTGTGCGAACATGTTCGGGGCCAATGTGAACCGCATGCATCAAAACTGCACAGATAGCTTGCTGGCAGTAGTCATTGCACATGGCAGAGCAAATATTAAGTTCAAACACTCCCAAAAGATTTGCAGCGGTCAAAAATTCAAACAGTTAAGCTGCTTCCAATAATCCATGAAGTTCAAAAGCTGTCGAGAACCTTCGTCTACTTCCACTTTCATCATTTAGTGATTTCCTATGTGAGTGGGGCCTCGACATCCAGGCCACCAACTATAAAGTTATCTATCACGTTGGATCTGGCATTGCATGAGAGCTAGGGAAAAGGCACTTGAGCGCCAACCCTGCAACTCTTTGCGATGGAGTCCGAGCTTCCACAACGTAATGGAGGATGAAGGCTTCATAAGGGGACATCCATCTAATACTGATTTGATGTCTTGCTTGGTCGTACAGTACCCTGCATGTAGTCACACAAGGATATTTGGACTGGGACGAGAAGAAGCCACCACCTATGTCCGACAACAAAACATGTTGCCGAGAGCACCAAATCAAATGGGCAGCAAGGGGAGCATTGCCGATGGAGAAGGGCATTGCGACCCACTTACTACATGTTGGGATATCTCAAGGTGTATGCCTCAGGCACACCTTGGTTTCTATGTGTGTGTGCTAGAGGCACAGTTAGGTGCCCATAAGCACAGTTAGGTGGTGGTAGAAGCCACATAGGATGATCGAGAGAATCTAGGAGCAGATTGAGGAGATGATTGTGGAGCTCAGAGGTCATCAGTGATGTCAGTGATCATGTAAGAGGTGCCTACTTAAGGACCTCATCTTTCTTCATTCTATAAGCAAGATTTCTGAGTTTGTGTTCACTCCTTGCTTTCTTTTCAGTTTACCAACATGGTATCAAAGCCTTTGAGCCCATTTCTGCCACATCATCTTCTTCTTCTTCTTCATCATCTTCACCATTTCTCCTCTTTCTTCCCAAATCTTGCTAAAGCTTGTTCTCCCTCAATTCTTCGCCTTTCTCCAAGCCCTTCCTGCTGGAGATACCTCTCAAAGGGGCAAACCTTTGGCTGCAAGGAATTGAAGCATCTCCATCTCTGTCGGTCGCCATTTCATGCAGATCATCGAATATCTGTTCTATGTTTTCTCTATGCCTGCTCCTTCTTTCTCTAATTCCTTTCAGGGGAATCTTCTCCATCCTTGGGCTATCTTATGCTGAAATCTGAGTAGCAATGGCTGCATATTCAAGGAGAAAACAGAGAAAAACCAATTGACTTTGAAGAAGCGAGCTATGGCGACCTAACGTGGAATTGTGCCTCTCCTCCTCAATGGATCTTCTTTGGTATAAGAGCTTTCTTTTGCTTTAGAAAGCCCCTTTTTCTTTGCTTTGGAGAGTAAGATACAAGCCCTCCAAGTTTAGACCTTTGTTTTTGACAGTTTTGACAAGGTTGTGAAAGTGATGCTACATTAGATGCTACTTTAGCATTTCTGAGTTTTTGAAGTTTTGAAAAGCATCAATACAACTATGGCTACAGCTTTGCTTTGAGTTGCTACACCTGGATTTGCTTGGAAAGCTTTCATCTGTGAAGCATGTAAGTGAAAGCATCATTGATTGAAATTTGGTCACAAGTCTTTGCTACATTAAATGCTTCTATTTTGAAGCTTTTTAGTTGTTATTCTAGCCTTGTAAGAGAGAAGACACTGCCCAATTCTTGGGTTAGACCCTCTCATGGCTTGCCTATGCAAAATATGTGAAAGGCCAAATCATAAAGCAACGTCTTGTTATGCTACAAAGGAAGAGAATGCCAACATGGCTTCCTTGTTGAAGATTGCCAAGATAATGGTTGCCAAAAAGGAAGCAACTTCAAAGATAGAAAATTCCAATCTACTTTCAGTTGATGTGCCTCCACAAGATGAGGCATCCTTTGAAGATTATGCTTTTTGAATCATCTCCATGTATGCTCCAGAACTCTCTTTTGTTGAGTCAAGGTACTCAGCCTGGATAGTCCTCCAAAATGAATGAAATAAACTATTATGTTTTGTGTGTTTTGTAAACACCTCTGGTCACCATATGATGTAGGCCATATGTACGTGTTTTCTCCATGGTACCTCTTGCAGACATTGTGTGCATGTACATGCAGGGGAGATAACCATTGGAAGATCTTTTGTATCCCTTTTTTTTACCTTACACCCATGGGAACCCTTGCTAGCTTGAGATCCTAGCCATTGATAGATCCATGACCACCATGAGATGGCATGTGACACCTTGTGCTAGATGTATCCTTAACATAGCCTGAGGCATTCCCTTGAGGGGGGGTTTGTTGGGATATCTCAAGGTGTATGCCTCAGGCACACCTTGGTTTCTATGTGTGTGCTAGAGGCACAGTTAGGTGCCCATAAGCACAGTTAGGTGGTGGTAGAAGCCACATAGGATGATTGAGAGAATCTAGGAGCAGATTGAGGAGATGATTGTGGAGCTCAAAGGTCATCAGTGATGTCAGTGATCACGTAAGAGGTGCCTACTTAAGGACCTCATCTTTCTTCATTCTATAAGCAAGATTTCTGAGTTTGTGTTCACTCCTTGCTTTCTTTTCAGTTTACCAACACAACACTGTGTGGATTCCATTGACCTGATCTGCCACTGCGTTGAGCGACTGCACACGACTTTGCAACATTCCTTCACTGTTCTTTCGCACAATGCCATGTCAGTTTCTCGAATAATCGACTTGCAAGTACCCAACGGGCGTCCTAGAAATGCATAATTAATGATTGATCAAGCATATGCTCCGCCTATAATCATGCCCCTGTTGCATATTCCAAAGAAGAGGTCCTTTAAAATTTGGATGAAAGAAGATGAAAGCTATTTGAGGGGCCTTCTCCAGCAAAACGTAGACCTGGCAGCAAAACAGAATGCGACAGCCTTTTGAGCAAGCCATTTGGGAACCACTCATGAGTTCAAGGCTACATGCAACATGATCTACAAACTGAAAACCAAGATGTATCAAGATGGAGCAACAAACCCACCAAATGAGATACAATCTTCCCCTGCACTACTGAGTTTGCATAGTGGCGAGAACACTAGATGTCAGCCTGTAGGACATGGAAGAGCCCTGGAAGAGCTGAGGCTACTGTCATAAAGCGAGGAAGAAGCAACAACAAAGCCCACCAGACCTACTAGAAGAAAATCAATGACACGCTGAGCTATGCTTGTAGTTCTTGCGGTTCCTTGGCATTCAAGTTGAAACTTACATCAACAGACATTGAGGACCTAATAGAGGGGCATAGGGACACATACTCAAGCTGACCAACTAAAATAACTAGATTGGTTTGATCATTGTGTTATGGTCAAGTTCGGGCAAATAAGAAGCCCAAATATTCAAAAGACCACATGAAAATGAACACACCAAGGAGAAAACATCAACTCTCAACAAAATCGAGGAGCGACTAATTTCAATTAGAATCCCTTTTGCACAAATCAAGCAACTAATGTACAAAGGGTAGATCGGTTTGCATGGCAGCATTGTTAATGTTTTTGTAGATGTGGACAAGGCGCAACATGTACTGCCCTAAGTCATTAATGAAAGCGCAAAAGTCACAATCGCAATCAAAGGTGTATGCAATATACACACAACTACATCAGTGGTTTGGTGTGGCCCACATCGACAATGTGCACACTATAGGAGCTCCTAAGGACACCATTGTACTTGGAAAACAATGTGAGAATAAACAAAGCATGGCTTGACCACATTCAAAACATCCAATCCAATGAGGATGAAATGGGGTCAATGTTGGGCCGAGGAACTGTGTCAGCCCATCACACATACATGATGGCATGGACACACTAGTGCATGACATTTACATAACCCACCAGGTTGTAGATTTTGAGAGCAGACCAATATTCTTTGCACCTTCGGAGGGTTTCTCCCCACTTAGCCTCTTCAAAGATGAGCACTGCGAAGAACTAGCTTTCCGTACACTTTTGTTTGGGTGCCCTTGCATGTACGAGATACCAGGTAGAACAAATTATCAAGACATGGTCAAATGGGAGTTGCGTTATGAAGATCGGCAATTTGCATTGTCGATCAAGAACTTGTTCTTGAAGACAATGAAAGTCCTGGTACGGCATGTACTTTCATCTACGTGGGTGTGCATGCGGAAAGGGCAATTATAGGGTAGATGGCTCGAGGCAAGGGCAGTCATTCTAGACACCAATATCAAGAGGCTACTGCATTCCAGAATAGGGTTCCACAACTTCATCTACCTGTGGACCTCCGTCGACTACAAGCTATGACTCAAGCGAAACCTATTCTCCATGGTGCATCAACTTGGCCCTCCCACATTATTTGTCACTTTTTCGCAGTAGAAAAATGATGGGAGCCTATGCAATGATGTCTTTGAGAGTTGAAAAATAGGAACATCCACGAGGGTGGCCATCAGGTTGCTTATGATGCACAGAAGCTCACTAGGTCGGACCCCCTGATGACAACACAATACTATGTGCACAAGTTTAGGGCTCTAAAGACATTGTTGCACAATGATGACACCATTCTCAACCCTATAATGGATTCGATCATAGATTGATTTGGGTGGGCAAAGCATCAGACTGTAGTTACAATAGCACTAACGAGAACATAAAACACAAGTACATCACGACCAACAGCAACAAGCTTGGTATTGTAGACAAGGACTTACAAACTCACAAGCACAGGCAAACTTGCTAGAGAAGGAAAAAGGAATGCAAGTTAGGATTCCCAAGACCGCCCATGTGACAAACATATATCCTGTATCCCCTACCCAACGAGTAGACAACACCGTGCATAGGAAAAACTATGTTAAAGTCAAGTCGGCTTTGCGAGATGCATCGAACAAACTATGGGGAGCAAACACAGACATACAATTCATTTAGAACCCCCACCAAGTAGCATCGTGCTGCACATCCTACATGACAAAGGTCGACAAGGAGACAAGTGATGTTGTAAAGACAGCGATGGTGCAAAGTATCAATGGCAATGCCACCATGGACGAGTGTGTATGGAAGGTTGGCAATGCAATTCTCAACATGCAACACATAAGCGCCCAACAAGCTGTCTACCTATGCCTCTCACTTCCACTAACAACTAGCATGAGGGAGTTTGTGTACATAAATACAAAGATGAGAGGATGTTGTTGCTTAAGAGATGCACTCAGCTGGAGATACTACAATCAGAAAGCATGAACATCTTCTTCGATGAAATCATTAAAAAGTACACCAATCGGCATGCTACGCTACAAGATGTATGCCTGGCGTCATTTGCAAGCAGCTACATGATAAAAAGGGGAATCACCAGGAAGAGAAAGAGAGATAGAATAATACGCTTTCACAATAACACCATCAAAGATCCTGAAAACCATAATAGGGAGCTTTGTCTATTGTACCTACCATTTTGAGAAACCGAACATGCATTGGACAACACATTCCTAAGGTGGAAAGACATGTATGACCAATGCCGACATCTTATAGATTTAAATCGAAATAGATTCAATAAATACACAGCAAACCCAACAACAGTAGAGGCCTCATGCAGCAATGCATCCCGCTCAATGAGCAATAACCAGATGAAGATTTTAGGAGAGTGTTATGACCTCGGCCTTGACATGGACTCTTGCAAGAGGCCAAAAGGCCCAAACATACAATGAGAATGCAACCAAGTTGCACTGGCAAATGACAGATACCACGAGTGGCTAAGGAAAATGAACCCGAAGCAAAGAATTATTTTGGAAGACATCATGCTAAGAAAGAGAACAAATCCAAAAGATCAAGTCTACCTCTTTGTATCGGGCAATGCAGGAGCCGGGAAAACATTTGTGGCGATGACAATAGCAGAGGCATTATGCCATCACCACTTGCATAGATCAACCTCGGATGTGGATTTGCCAAAAATCTTACTGCTGGCCTACACAAGCAAAGTGGCATGGGCAATCAATGGGAACACATTACACGCAGCACTACATCTACCTTTAGTGACAAGTACGTACACGGGTTTGTTCGCAGAGAAGCTACAAATACTAACTGTGCAATACGATGACGTCAAGGCAATTCTGATAGATGGGATATCTTTGGTTGGTGCAAGAACATTCCTTGCCAGCTGACATGCGAATGAGGGAGATAAAGCACAACTATTCCAAGCTGTTTGGCAGAGTGGATGTGATCTAGTGTGGCAACCTTTGTTAAGCAAGCCTAGTTAAAGACTCCTGGATTTTTTCCAAGCAAGCACGTGGGACGCCAATGTTGGGGTCATTCTGGAGAACCCATGTAAAATACTATGAGCTGTAACAACCAATGCGTCAAGATAATTCAGCGTTCTTAGAAGTACTTAATAGAATAAGAACTGGAACACAAATAGAAGAAGACATCCAAACACTCAATGATTCCCACTTGAGATGCATCGCTCACAAGAATAAGATACCGCACTTATTTTACACTAGCAAAGTGAAAGAAAATCACAACGTTAACGTCTTTGCAAGCCTGGATAGCATTCCATGCACACTCAATGCAGCCGATGTTAGGAACAAGACTTGCAGCAAAACAATAGCAATACCATGCAATGCTAGGAAAACGTGTGGACTCCATGAGGAGTTGCTAGTCAAACGTGGAATGATCATAGAAATATGATCAGGGAACCTTGACATCGAAGACGGCATCATGAATGGTGCTGATGTGGTTGTCAAAGACTCGAACATGTTGCAAAGACAACCTATTCTCTAGATAGAATTGAATGATAAAAAGCTAGCAAAAGAGCATGCTACAAACACAAGAACACTTACTCCGCTAATAATCCAAAATCATGGATGCCAATACATTGTGTCGCACGCGAGGTGCAAATTGGCAACAACCAGCTGAACACAATTACTAGGAAGTCATTCCTGATCCATCCACTGGCTGGTGGATGAACAATCCATCGATCGTAGGGCTTAACACTAGAATCTCTCGCCTTCGACCCCGTAGGAATAAAAACACATGGCTTGGTGTACACATCAATGTCAAGAGTTCACGACCCCAAAAAAAGTTACTTTGTATCGAGACTAGAAAGCAAACAAATAAAAGTGGATAGCCAGGTCTTGCAAGAACTTTCAAGATTAAGAACACAAAGCATATGGCAATTCAAACAATTAGATTTCACCAATAACAACATCCATGAAAAGACATTGCAAAGCTTGAACACACATTCATTTCAGATTCATCAAGATGACATAATGGGCTCTAAAAGCATCATTCACGCAACCATTTTTTGCTTGCAAGAAACACATACAGATATACAACCAACATTTTATTTGCCATTCTTTAATATATGCTCAACAAAAAAAGAACGAGGACTAGCAACCTTTTATTAGAATGACCTATGACTGATCAAATACAAAGATAGGTTCAAAGAAGGGTGTGAATGCATGCTCCTTCTCTTCCACACAAATACCAATAGTCAATTGACAGTTGTGAACACATATAAATCACAAAAAACAAGAACACAAACAATGCTGAGAATAATTGCTGGCATCTTGGAAGAAATACTAGAGGAAGCGATGACATACATTGTTGGTGACTTCAACATCAACTACAATTTGAAAAAAAAACCGACAAGAAAACTGAAAGATCTGCTACAGGAGAAAGAGCTACGGAAACGGATTACAGAAAGCACTACAATACATGGATCTACTATTGATCACATATGGATAAACACTAAACAAGAGCACCCAAAGTATGGAATGAATTTCATATACTGGTCCGACCATTCACTACTCTATACAACAATAGAAGCTTGAAAATAATTGATATGCTGAATAAGCTTTATGGATTGCCAGGGTCTCCAAAATATTTTTTTTATAAAACAGATGAATACTATTCATAGGGCTTGCCTCTAGGGGTGGATGTTGCATTGTCATGGGCTTCAAATTGTGGTGTACACAAGTGAGTGATCAAGACCAGTAGATGAAGTTGGTGCCGTGCTATTGGCTCATGCCTAACACTCCTTTAACCCAAATGTGGTCGATCGTATAGCCGTAGATTGTCATGAACTCCGAGATAAGCTGATGCACATCGTACTGGTGCATGAGTTGTTTCAGTCTGGTGAGGCTTGCGCTTTCCTTTGCATAGCACATGTTGAAGTCTCCGACAATGTACATGTTTTTGTATTGTAGTATATGGGTTAGAATTTGCTCGAAAGCTTGTATTAAACTATTTATGTTTGCTTTTGGGGATTTGTAAATATTAACGATGGCAATGTCATGTGCTTGGGCCTGTTTGAAAACAGTGAGCAAGCAATGGACTCCATGGCTGGCGATTGATTGTTTCGACATTATCTAGAGGTCGTTCTTATAAAAAGTTGCCATTCCTAGTCCTTCATCTGATATCACATGGGAAAACCCTGCCAGGGTTGCCTAGGTTTGGTCGAACATGCACATTTCTTGCATGCATAGCATACATGTAGACAATATGATGTTTGTTGATAGAATGTCGTTTATATGTGCTCTGAAAGATCTCATGTTTAGCGATTGCAATGACATGGTGTGCATGTCCATGCAACTGAAGTCCACTTGTTGGAGCTGCCAAGCACGGGTTTGTCGCCACAAACATGTCAATTCTTTTAGAACTCCATGGTCTACTTTGATGTGACCTTGTTGCAAGGGGTTGAGGATGTACAAGTTCGCAGGGTCACATACCCATGAAAGCGCTGTGTATACAAGTCTGTGTGTGCGAATACCTATGGGATCAAATGCTAAGTAGTCCATCAAAAGGCCTTGCACACGGTGGATTGTTCTTGCAGCCACTGGTTGTATTGAAATTGATATCAGCATACAGTGTTGAGGTAGTTCTTCCCAATTTGAAACTCCCTTGCAATTTGTAGTATCGATGTGTTGCCAGGGTGACCGTTGTGTATTTATGTCACCGACTTGTTAGCTGGAGATGCGGTTGGTACACTGCCCACGAATAATAGCTGGAGGACAGCTATCCTTATCTACTCTAGTTTGTGGCTCAGTTAGTATGCCACCTTAGTTATTTGAGTTTGGTTTGAGACCCACATATAGGGTTCTTCTATTTCTTTGTATGTGAGTTCTTTTGGCTTACAGAACTAAGAAGAGGAAAACTATTTTCAGCCTCCACCTTTGTGTGTATTCCCCCATTGTGATTGTGAGAAAGCCTCAAGTGAGACTCCTTCCCTCTTTCCCACAATCTTCACATGGTATCAGAGCCTTGTTCGTGGTAAGGAGCTGAAGAAAGCAAGCCAAGTTCGTGGTGTCCTGGTAAGAGGACCAGTGTTGCTTTCCTATTTTGAGTTTGGGAGCAAATCTCTGCAGGTAGCACAGCCAGAAGTGTAGGAGTGCACTGTTTCAGATTGAGACGCCCTTCTGAAAGTTTTGAAGGCGGAAGTTCTTCGCAGGCACTCAAAGAAAGGCCCTGTTTTTTGCTGTGCGTGGCTAGTCGGTGGAAAGGTGCCGCAGAAATTGCATCGTATGCCTGTGTGCAAAGATATTGGGAGTTGCAGATTCATGCCTATTGCCTGTTGATGCAAAATCGTCACTAGGAAGTGACTGTGTGGTGAAATACCACTCTCGTCGGTTTTGCAGATCTGCCCGTGTGAGGCAAAAGCTGTGTTTTTTGCAGTGACAGAATATTTTGCAGTGTTCTGTAATGGCATCTGATTCTCTTTCACAGATTGTCACTGAAAAGCTTGACAAGAACAACTTCCAGGCATGGAAGTTTAGAATGACGAATTTCTTGATGGGAAAAGGCTATTGGGAATTCATTACAGGAAATGAAGAAGAACCTGTTCTTCCTAATGTTCCCAGTCAACAGGAAATGCAGGCATTCAAAGGATGGCATGAGAGAGCCAGGAAAGTTATGTACTGGCTGTCTATCAGTATTTCGGACTCCATGATTGTGCATATTCAGGATGCAAATACGCCAAAGGAGGCATGAGATACTTTGGCAAAAATGTATAGCACAAATACGCAAGCCAGGAAAATGCAACTCAAACAGGAGTTGCACAATGTGCAAAGAGAAAATTTGAGCATAAATGACTACCACATGAAAGTGAAGAAAATTGCAGATGCACTTACTTCCATTGGGTCGCCAGTGGATGATGATGATTTGGTTTCTGTGACCTTGAATGGTCTAGGAAAGGATTATGCACAGTTCCGGACATCCATTGCCGTCCGTGAAAACTTTCCTGATTTTGAGGAGTTGATTGCTCTTCTAATTTCTGAAGAGCAGAGAAATGGGAGTGCATCTTCTTCAGCAGGAACTTCAAAAGAAACTGTCTTCCACTCAAATGCTGGCAGAGGTAGAGGCAGAGGTAGAGGAGGCCGATCTGCAGGCCGTGGTAGAAATCAGAATATGCAGCAAACGCAAGAAAACCAGTCCTATGCAGGAGGACGTGGTAACTCTAGAGGCAGGGGGAGCCAAAGAGGCCGTGGTGGATGGCAGTTTTTCTTAAATTTTCATACATGTTTGAACTTTTGAGAGAATAAAAGTATGAGAGCACATACATAAAGCCTTTGAAGCTCATAGATTCATGTCCAAGTTTGAGATGAAAAAAATCAATGAAGAGCATTTACATCAACAGTTTCAGCTAGTCTAACGCGCCAAACAAGTCTATCTCTAACTCTATACCGAGTTGATATCCTATATCATCATCGTACTCTAGCATCGTACATTCACCTAAAAGTACTTGATCATCTTCTTTAATAAAGTGTGGTGATTCTTGATGATCGTTGTCTTCTTCCTCAATATCATGATCTCCATCTTCCTCCCGTGCGATGTCATTATGTGCATCTTCCTCTTGGCTCATATTGTGATCTTCATCTTCTTTGCTAGATTCATCTGGATCAATTGGATCCAACATTGGTAGTGGCATCTCCATATCCACATCTCTATCTTCAAAAATTGGCTTACTTTGTGGTGCAACTTGGATCATAAACCACAATCTTGGATCAAAATGATCCGAATGAAAAAACACCTATATTGAAGATGGGTGCCAAATGTCGTCAATTATATATATGAAATTATGCTTAAGTACATGTATCAATGGATCTTTAAAAACGAAAGCTTCAATTAATAAATTCATTAGTATGCACCTGCTCACAGTGCTCGGGAAGAACAAAAGTATCACTTTCATCGGTCCAATGTTTGGTGGAGTCTATTGCAAAGAAATCGCTACTATCTTTTCTCACTGCCGCATGGGGACCGTTGTAAAGAGTTCTAAACCATTTTACAACAAGAATGAAAATACCAAATCGTCTGAAATCAACTTCATAGATTTCGCATATGGTTCCACAATAATCCAACTGTGAGGAGAGAAGATTGGTATCCGAAGCACTTGCTCGGCTATCTTGTGTGAAGTTAGCAATGACTCCACAATCATACGTGACTCTCTTTGAATCGATGCGTTCCACATGAAAATGTCATCCATATGACCATAATGCACTGTACTTTTTGTACTGTAAAAGAGCATCATTAAAACGATGAAGATGCATCTATTTTATAGCATATATTACCACAAATAATTACTTAATTACATCAAGAGGTAAGAAATTTACATGCATCATACATCCAGATGATAACTCTCACTCGCGCTCGTTTATTGTCTCTCCATCACGTTTGGCTTTACGTAGAGCCAGTTGTAGCCAATCAAGTGACATGTGAGTGGGGAGAAGAGCCAGATCTCATGGATATGGTTGCGATCGCCTGTACATTACTCTGAATCTCGTCCTTACATTTATTCTTTCTGCTTTGGCCGCTTCATATCTCTCAATCCACTTTTGCATCTCCTTACTATTGAGGATACAAAACTTATTGAATTTCTCCATTTGCTCTTCACTCATCTTTCTTTCTATCCCTTTTTCTTGGGGAACCTCGCCAATGATGCAATCATCATCCTTGTTATGCCAAGCTTGTGGCATATCGGGATTCGTGGCTACAAGAAACTTCGTGATATATACTAATGACTCTTGCACAAGCCATCCCTCTACCATGCTTGCTTCTAGTCTTGCTCTTTGTCTTACAAATCCCTTCAAAGTTTTCATAAACCGCTAGAGAAAAAACATCCACTGACTATGAACAGTACCTGTAATAGCCACCTCATCAACTATGTGCACAAGCAAGTGGACTTGAGTTGTCATAATGCTCGAGGAAAATACTTCTCATGCAAGCATACGGCTTCGATGGATTCCACCCTAGCCTTCTTGATGCTTGAAATGGAGATCTCTTTTTGAGATATCCACCTATTTCACATGCCCATGTAAGATATTTTCATAATCAGTCTACAGATTATTCAGCTTAAATTGAAGAAAATGCAATCAATGCAATTTGATAGTAAGCATACCTCACAATACCACTGATCTTGAATATAGCATTTCTAACATCTTCTTGTAAGCACCCTTTTATTGTAATTGGGAGGATGAACTATCAAAGCAACAAAGAAGTCATGTCAACAATATAACATAATCATAATTACGCTAACGCATCATGATTATCGGTACACTAATTCTATAGCTTAGAATACCTATAAGACCTTGTGTCAATCATGGGACTTGAGCCCACTAAGCTTATTGTCCTTTGAAAATGCTCCTTTTAAGCAATGCATGTACCCTGTCAGTGTTTGAAAAGAGGCAATGTTCACCTTGACCGCTGCCTCCTCCCTTGTAGAGAGGATCCACGTTGCTTTCGGGAGGACATTTTTTCCTAAAGCATGCACTTGGGGCCACAAACGAGATATGCATGGGATCCAAGAGATGATTGATTTGTAACTGACCCCAATAAGGAAGCTCGTGAAAGATCGATAGCCTCTTCATACCAGGAGGAGGTTCCTCTCCATTCGCCCTCCAAGCCTAAATCCAGTCACTTGCCTTCAAATATGATGGTGGTGGATCAAGTTGACCTCCACGTGCGAGATGGTCCAGCGGAAGGTATCAAGCATGACCTTCATAAACATTTTTCCTCATATGTTTGGAGTATTGTGCAAGCAATTTCAAACCCGGTCCACAAATAGGACAAGCATGGTACCCACTTGTAACAAGTCCTGCACGCGTGCATGAATGTGTTACTATAAGACATGCATGCAAAAGAGAGTCATAAAAGCATAATCCTATATTATACATGTAGATACACAACCACGTACCTGCGCACTCTCCATATCCTGGGTAGTCATGCATAGTCCACATCAAGATACCCCTGACCAAAATATCATTGGTATGTCTAGGAGCTCTGGAAATATCAAAGACCTGCACTCCTCTCCATAATATCTATAACTCCTCTATTAAAGGTGCCATGTACATGTCCATATTTTTTGCCTTGTACTTCCCTGGCACAAGTAGTGCAAGCATGAGGTGTCCCTTTTTTATTGTTAGCCATGGTGGGATATTGTAATTCACCACGACTATGGGCCATGTCGACCAAGATGTCAAGCGTAACCCGAAAGGAATCACGCCATCCATGGCGAGCCCAAGATGTAAGTTGCATGGCTCCCTCGCAAAGTCCGGCCACTGATTGTCTATGTGCTTTCAAGCTGCACAATCTGCGGGAATCCTCAATGTGTCATCAATGGACCGATGAGATGCATGCCATATCATCAACTCCGCTATGGATTTGCATCGGAACATGTGTTGTATTCTTGCAATGACAGGAAAGTGTCTCAAGACCTTTACCAGTATTTGCTCACCCTACAAGTCATCTCTATATTGTTGTTCTCCACATTTCAGACAACTCGCCAAATCTCCATGCTCACGACGAAAGAGAATACAGTCATTACGGCAAGCATGGATGGTATCATAATCCATACCCACTGTTGTTAGCGTCTTCTTCGCTTCATCTCTTGATGTGGGCATGGTATTTGGTGTAGGCAGCATCTTTTGGAGCAACCTATCATAATTCAAACATACATAGGCTTCGAATAATGATGATTCGATACACTAATCCATACATGATGATTCTCAAAACAAAAAATATCCAAATAATGAGTCAAATTAATGCAAGAGCTAACCTCATTAAGGCCGAGACATGTGTATCCGACCACCCATACTTTACTTGCAGATTTAAGATTGAGAGACAAGCATGTAGTTTAGACATCCTAGCACCCTCGTACAACTGTGTTGATTGCAACTCTCACATTTTGACCTCAGACTCTAACATCACCCTCTCCTACACCGACGGCTGGACCTACTGCCCAGCCATCCCCTGGTGCCCCTTCGACTGAGGGGTCATCACCTGAGCATGCCTATTGTAAGGGAAGGAAGAGTAGGAGGGGCCGCTTATGTTGTGTTGACTCGAGAGATGTAGACGAGTCATAGGTCTCCACTTGGTCCCGAGACACAGTATCAGTTAGGTCCCTTGCCCTCTCCTACTCCCACTGCTACTCCTCGCTCTCGAAGCGCTCGCACAGCTTCCACTCGCTCTGACTCTGCCACTACCATGAGTCCTCCTTACCTAGTCGAGGACCTCTCCTATCAAATCATGGCTATCAGAGAGATAATAGAAGATAAAAAGGGCAAAGCTGTGATGGCGACCATGAGGTGGTTGATGAGCCACCACTTCAAGAGCGACATTGCTACTGATTGGCAGTATCAAGATGACCAAAAGAATCAGGCGGTCATTGATGAATTAAAACAAAAATACCCTAACCTGCCAAATTGGGAGTTCAATGAGAATTATATGTGAGAGCGCATGGATTTGGTCTTGAAGCATCATAGATCAACCTTGCATACTTCCATCGCAAAGGGGATGGCTAAATTCAGCTGGGTAGATAAAGTTGATTGGAAGTTCTTCAAGAAGCAGAAAAGGGACCATCTCGAAATGTTCGAGGGTTAGAGGAGGGCTGTGAGGAGACAGTTGGACGTCATAAGTACTTCGCACTTTGGTGCAGGCAGATGGTTGGTGTTCGAGGTAATCGTGGTAAGTCTAATTCTTCTCATTTAATGTATTGTTATATTTGTTTTACTACATATTACATGCACTTTATCTAACTCTCGTAAATTGGATCCACAGCAAGGTGCGATGGGTCATCTTCCTACAGATGCAGAGACACGATGTGCGTTTCGCATAAGAACAAAGCCGTGGTTTACTAAGCAGGAGGCAATGGGAGCGACTGTCGATTGGGCTGAGGTGGCTGCTCGCATGGTATAAGTCTACTCCTACTTGTAATCTTACTTTTTAAATTGTTTTATTCTTTAAGTTCCAATCTAATTTTCAATTAATATGGTTTCACTCTTAGGTTCAAAGCTTGAGTGTCCCATCACCAGAGGTGAGCGATCACGAGGGCCAGGGATTAGGTGCACCTGGCGAGGGTCAGGGAGTAGGCGTAGCTCACGAGGACCAAGGATCAGGCCAACAAGATGAGGATGAGGAGGACGACAATGGCGATTCGAATGAGTAGTAGTACTAGTAGTAGTAGTAGTAGTAGTTTGCATATACTTCACCATGTATATCATTTTGTATATCGGCTCATTTGAGCAATTTTGTATCACCCTTTTCGAAAGGGTAATTTTGTAACAAACAATGTTGTATATCTTCGACATGTATATGCTTTTGTTGCTCGATCATTTCATTTGAGCGATTTTGTATCACCCTTTTCGCAAGGGAAATTTTGTAATAAAAAACTTTTTTTTTGTAATTACAAAAAAAAAAACATTAGTGGGGCAAAACAGGGCTTGCTATGGCCCTGTTTAGCCCCCACTAATGCTTTTTTTTTTGTTCTGTTAATCGTCGCTATATAGTGACATTTACCAGTGTCGCTATATAGTGCCGTTTATTATCATCGCTATATAGCGACACTTTACAGCGACCATTCTTTTTCGACGCTTATAACGATGTTTGCGCCCGTTAAAAAAAAATAGTGTAAAAAATGTCGATATTTTCATCGAAAAAGGGCCTATGCCTTGTAGTGAAACAATGAGATTATATGCCAAATCAAAGGAATGTATTCATCCTAATATAAGTTTATTCATACGAATACTTTATTCGTATGAATACTTATTCGTATGAATACTTATTCGTACGAATAAAAGTTATTCGTACGAATATGTGGTGATGATGTGGCGATTTATATAAAAAACATGACGTGTTACCATTTTTTTAATCAATTTTTTCTTCCATTCAAATCATTCGAGTGATTTTCTCGATTTTTTTGAATCACGAATTCGAATTTTTCTATTTAGGTCCTACATGCATTCAGCCTTGGTAGTGCAGTGGTGAGTTGGAGTAGTAAAAAGCAACCCACTGTAGCATTGTCTAGTACAGAAGCAGGGTACAAAGGTGCAACATTGGCTGCATGTGAGATTGCTTGGCTTCATAAGCTTTTGCGGTATTTGGGACTACATGTGGAAAAACCAGCCAGACTTTATTGTGATAACATTAGTGTGTAGTTGGCAAGTAATCTGGTCTATCATGCTAGAACTAAGCATATAGAGGTACACTACCATTTCATCATAGAGATGGTATTATCAAAGAAGATTTATCTTATACATGTGAAGACTAAAGATCAGGTTGCAGATATCTTTACCAAGTCATTGGGTAGAGATAAGTTTACATACTTTAGAGAGCTACTTAGTGTTATGCTCCCTACTTGAGCTTGAGGGGGAGTGTTGGGAATCAAGCTCTCGGTTATTGTTCCTATTGTGTGAGTAGTTGAATAAGGTAAGTCACACTGACTCAACCATAGTTAGTTCTTATCTACTATGTATGGGTGTTGACCTTAGTAGTGTTCAATTGCATTGTTCAATTGCATTGTGTGGGGTGAATATGAGCTGATTGTGGAAGAGACTGTTGCTCCCTCCTGGTTGCTTCCTATATCTCTCTTCTTATTTTTCTTAATAAGTTAGACTTAAAGCCCATTCACACCAACCTTAAGACCAAGCCACCCCCCACCAAAAAGACCCCATTTTACCCCTACTTCAACCCTATGTATCTTGCCTGTTTGGGACCCAAACTAGACCCCATTTGGACCACAATTTCACACACATAAACATCATGCTACGGGGCAATTTTCCATCCCATTGCACACCATTTAGGCATCCCTAGAACTCGTTAATTTGTGCCCCTGTGTGGGCCTCATTTTGCACTAATTCGCTCATATATTTATGCTGTGACCGATTGGCAATCCATCTGCGACACCAACACTCGCCAAATCCGCATACACCTCCATTGTGGCTGCCTCTGACAATCCTCTACCCCGATTTCCCCCTGAAATTCAAGAAATCCGTTTGACTCCTCCATGACACAACATCGCCGGGTGCGCTGTCGCGACAATGATGGGGGTATTTACCTCGATGCGGAGGGTAACAATTTCTTTAATCACAAAAATTTTGGCAACAATAGTAACAATCAAGGCAGGTGCCCCCTATGCAAACTCAAACTTCCCAAATATAATGGTAGGGGCAATCCAGCCCGATTCCTCTAGCATTTTGATGCCGCATGCCGAGCAGGTGGAGTTCAATCCAATGAAACCAAGGTCGTCTGGTTCCCCATGGCCTTAACCGATGAAGCATCAAAATGGTAGCTAGACCTTCTAGTGGAAGAAAGAGCCACATGGGACCTGCTTCAAACTGAATTCAAGAGGCGCTTTCAAACGGAGAGACTACAAGATGATCCCACTCTCCAACTAAGCAAGCTCGAACAAGGTCGTCGAGAAGATGTACGCACGTATCTGGGCAAGATGAAACATCTAATTGCTAGATGTGACCCATGCCCTAATGCAAAGTACCTCATGGCCTGGTTCATTATAGGACTAAGGAAGAAAGTTCGCAAAGACATGAAAAAGATTAGTTGTTATGAAACATTTAGTGCCGCTCATGCGACAACCATCAACATCAAAGATGGCATGACTGACTCTGACAGCAACAGTGATGATGGAAGATCCAGTACATAAGATAAATGCTCTAAAAAGGAAAAATCCAAGTCCACTTCCAAAATGTCTAATGAAGATCGCCTAGAGGCCATGACCATGAAGCTAAAAAAAGAAATGATGTAGGCCATGGAACAAAAGCTTCACATGTCACAACCACCACCTTAGATGTATCCACAGCAAGAAAATGTATGGTGCCCACATTGCATGGCCAATCATATAGCACATGAATGCCCGGTCCTAAGAGCCAAGATCACTACACAAGCAAATCCACTGCCAAGGTTGTGATGCCATATCTACGTAGTCGGTGGCCATGATGAAAATAGTTACATCTTCAACATGCGCAACAACCTACCTCGCCCTCAACAATACCAATCGGCACCCATGCCAGTGTACAAGCAACCGGCACTTGCACAAGTGCCCCCAGCTTCGAGGCTAAATCTTGTTCCATTCGAACACAAGTCCCGCAATTACTTGGGAATCCAAATCCATGACCATATCCAAGAGTGCCAAATCCAGCTCCTCAGGCCGTTCCAATACAACAACTGCAAGCCAAAGAAGTGGACTCGCCATTCGAGTATGAAGTTGAGTACCCAGTATACTATGTAGAAGGCGTAGAAGGTCTAATACTCAATACATATCAAGCACCAATCAACTGCTACGATTGTGGAGAAAATCATTAGAATGCAGAGTGCCCTCATCGTGGTAGCCCCACTACTTTCCAACCACTCTATAGAGCTTGTGGCATAGGCCATGCCTGTATGGATTGTCCAATGAAAAATAAGGTCCCACAACAAATTGAGGCTAAGCCTGACGTCCCAATTGGCATTATTGGGTTGACCATCAAAGCCTTGGGCCGACAAACATAATATCACAACCAGTGAATGTAATTACATGCCAGCAAAAAGAGGCCACCAAGGATCCTAATATTTTAATCAAACCAAGACGACTTCTTAAAAAGACTACACAAATGCCTCTACCTCTGCCAAGCAATGAGCAGCCAAGCTCATCCACATCAACTCCCGAGCCGCAAATAAAAGAAGCTCCATATTCGAATGTAGAAGTGGAGAAGGCTCGTTTTCAGGCACTTCAAAAATGGGTACAAAAGGAACAAGCTCAACAATGGGAATAGTGAATGGCGTGTCGACAAAAGTCATAGGAGTCAGCTTTTCCCTTCAATTCACAATCTTGGATCTCCCCAAGAAATCCTATCAAATCTTACTAGGACGTCCTTGGATGCGGGAAGCATCAGTCCTCCATGATTGGGGAACTAATAGACTAATAATCCAAAATTGCGACACCGCAATAAAAGTAAATGTGGGGATAGGAGCAATAAAACCAATTGTGCCTAGAGCATTGGATGAAACCTCTTCAACTACAATCTCAAGCAAATCAGCTCTCGCGCAATAGCATGCCATAGCAGGCAATTCACAAAGCAATTTCAATAGCTAGATACAAATATTGGCAACCATCGACAGTTGTCATTCATTCACAAATAGATGCTAAGGTGATACAGGTAGATCCTCAACTCACACATGAAGAACCAATCGATCTAGAGGTACCATTCTCTATGGCTAACCTTGAGTGGGATAATGAACCTAAAGAAGATGCCCATACTAATGATGACTCAGATTTTCCTTAGGACCTTGAAACTGAGGTTGAGAATGCTCAAATTTAAGATCAAGCCTATAACAATGACTTAGCCATTCTGCATGCCCTATTGGCAGTCGAGCTTCCAAACATTGAACCTCCAAAGTTGAATAACAACAAAAGACCCTGCAAGAAAGCTGAAGGAGGAAATTGTAGAAAAGCCAAGGCCAACACTACAATGAATTTGAATGAGTCCAAATAAGGATTGTCGAATTGTATCTTGCAAAGCCAGCTCCCTCAAAATCTGAGCCACCTCCTCTTGAATGGTCCCCTACGGGACTGGAAGGAGTATGCACCACAAATGAACCCTTACTTGGGAACACCTTACCAATGGAAAAGTTACCCCGCAAATCCCAACGTAAGAAGCTTCAAAAGTATAACACACGTGTGGATGAAGCTTGATCAAGAGACTTCAGGAAAAGAAAGTCAACAAGATCCTAACAAAGTGGTTAATGATACTATGCCACCCAGTACCCATAGCACATGTCAGGCTAGTTCAACACCATCAAAGCCTAATCTTCGAGAAGTGCCGGAATACTTCAAAAATTACACGTGGCAGTGTCCCCACATTAATGCCAAGACCACTAAGAGAATCTAAAGTTCAAGAAATCGATAGCATTGGAGAAACTCCTATCTATGAGGGACCAGTAAAAACTTGCATAATAAACCTCACCCTTGAAGGGGAGGAAGAAAAACTAGTTTTCATTGGGAAACAGCTTCGACAGAAAGGTGAAACCAAACTCAAAGCACTCCTAATGGAATACCATGACTGCCTAGCATGGTCATACAAAAAGATGAAAGGAAACTCACCAGACATGGTAGTACACATGATATCTATAAGGGAAGGTGCCCATCCTAAGGTATCTGGACCTTATCGAACAAATCCTAAGTATGGTACCATGGTTTATGACAAGCTAGAAAAACTCTTAGATGCCGGATTAATCTATGAGATAGAGCACACTGATTGGGTTTCACCCATTGTCATCATGCGTAAAACGGAACAAGAAGCTCAGAATATGTGTAAACTTAAAGAATGTGAATGCTGCCACAATTAGGGATCACTATCCCCTACCCTTAATAGAAACAATGTTGGAAAAGGTGGCAGGTTCTGAGATATATAGCTTCTTGGATGGCTTCAGTGGTTATAACCAAGTGGAAATTGCTCCTAAAGACCAATCAAAAATAGCATTTGCTATAGAATGGGGTATTTTTTCCTATAGAGTCATGCCATTCAACCTTTATAATGCCTCGACCACATTCCAACGAGTCATGTTCACAGCTTTCAAGTCATTTTTGAATAAGTTTTTATAGGTGTTCTTGGATGATTTGTGCATCCCTGCACACCAAGCAAGTCTCTGAACTTGCGCAGCTTCTCTGCGCCCAATGCCTTCATGAATATGTCAGCTACCTGATTTTCTGTGCTGACACAAACTAGATCAATAAAACCTACTAGAACCTTCTCCCGCACATAGTGGTAATGCACCTCAATGTGCTTTGTTCTAGCATGATAGATTGGGTTATTTGCCAAGTGTATACTGCTCATGTTGTCACAATAAATGACAACTGGCCCATTTGTAGACTATGCATATCATAAAGCATCTTATGCAACCAAGCTGCCTCACATGCAGCCATTGCTGCACCACTATATTCAGCCTCTGTGCTCAACAAGGCAACTGTAGGCTGTTTCTTGTTGCTCCAAGTGACGGCAGCACTCCCAAAAGAAAACACATATCCACTAGTAGATCATCTATCAGAAATACTACCAACCCAATCAGCATCAGTGTATCCATGCAACTATATCTAAACCCCAGTCTCATAAAATAGTCCATACTGTAATATGGACTTCACATACCTCAGTATGCCGCATCCAAATGCGATTTTCTTGGAGCCTGCATAAACTGACTTACCAACCCAACAACATAGCTCAAATCTGGCCTGGTAATAGTCATATAAATCAAACTTCCTACTATGCTTTTGTACATTTTTGTCAAAGTATCCCACGCCTCCTTCGGCATGCTTGCATCCTGAATATGCACAATTATAGAATCTAAAATACTGATAGACAGCCAGTACATAACTTTTTTTGCTCTCTCATGCCATCGTTTAAATGCCTGCAACTCCTGTTGATTGGGAACATTAGGAATAACTGGTTCTTGTTCAGCTTCAGTAATGAACTCCCAATAGCCTTTTCCCTTAAGAAAATTCGTCATTCTAAACTTCCATGCTTGGAAGTTGTTCTTGTCAAGCTTTTCAGTGACTATCTGTGAAAGAGCATCAGATGCCATTATAGAACACTACAAAAATATTCTATCACTGCAAAAAACACAACTTCTGTCTCACAAGGGCAAATCTGCAAAGCTGACGAAAGTGGTATTTGACCACACAGTCACTTCCTAGTGACGATTTTGCATCAACAGGCAATAAGAATGATTCTGTCACTCTCAATATCTCTGCGCATAGGCATACGATGCAATTTCTGTGGTAACTTTTCACCGACCTGCAGAACAATGGTCGCACAGCCAAAATAGGACACTTTTCTGAGTACCTACAGAAAACTTTCGCCACTAAAACGGGCCCCGAAACGGCCTGGAATCAAAAAAATAATGTCACCAAAGGCTTTGCCCTTACCCGTAGCGTATACTACCCTCTCGTCACACCGTGAAGGGCGTCTCAATCGGTGCACTCTTACACTTTCCGACTGTGCTACCTGCAAAGATTTACTCCTAAACTCGAAAAAGGAAAGCAACACTGATCCTCTTACCAAGACACTGCCAACTTGGTTTGCTTCCTTGAGCTCCTTACAACAAACCAAGCTCTGATACCATGTGAAGAGAGTGGGAGAGAGGTAAGGAGTCTCACTTGCAGCTTTCTCACATACACAATGGGGGAATACACACAAAGGTGGAGGCTAAAAACAGTTTTCCTCTTCTTAGTTGTGAAAGCCAAAAGAACTCTCTCTCTTAGTACAAAAGGAATAGATGAACCCTATAAATGGGTCTTAAACCAGTGGCATACTAACTGAGCCACTAACTAGAGTACATAAAGATAGCTGTCATCTAGCTATTATTCATGGGCGGTGTACCAACCGCATTTGCAGCTAACAAGCCGGTGACATAAATGCACAACGGTCACCCTGGCATATCATGAGTGGAGCTCGATATCTCAACATCGCGTTCTCCACCATGTACTCTACCCTAAACCTTGGATCCTCCTTTTGAACCCTGAAACTCTTCTAAACCCTAGAACTCCTAAACCTTTGAACGTCCTTCTGAATCTTGAACCTCCCTCTAACCCTCTAACTCCTCCTAAACCCTTCAACCCCCAATGAAGGTGAAAGCTTGGAGCCTCCTTTTGAACCCTGAAACTCTTCTAAACCCTAGAACTCCTAAACCTTGGAACCTCCTTCTGAACCTTGAACCTCCCTCTAACCCTCTAACTCCTCCTAAACCCTTCAACCCCCAATGAAGGCAAAAGCTTTCATTATCCCAATCATGATGATGCATGTCCCTTTCACACATGCATGCACTATGTTTGCTTACCACACTTAAGCCTACATCTCTCACCAGAATACGACCTGAGGTCCTAAACGACACTTATACTACAAATGACCACATTGATATATCTATATGGCATGGCTGACTCTAACACCATCAATGATTATGGAAGAGCTAGAGCACGAGATAAGCGGTCTAAAAAGGAAAAATTCAAGTCCACTACCGAAACGTCTAATGAAGATCGCCTAGCGACCATGGCCATGAAGCTAGAAGAAGAAATGATGGATGCCATGGAACAAAAGCTTCACATGTCTCAACCGCCACCTCAGACTTATCCATGGCAAGAAAATGTATGGTGCCCACACTACATGGCCAATCATACATCAAATGAATGCCCGGTCCTAAAAGCTAGGATCACTACACAAGCAAATTCACTGCCAAGGTTGTGGTGCCATATTTGTGTAGTCAGTGGCCATGATGAAAATAGTTGCACCTTCAACATGCGCAACAACCCGCCTCGACTTCAACAATACCAATCGACACCCATCCCAGTGTACAAGCAACTAGCACTTGCACAAGCACCCCCAGCTCCGAGGCTGAATCATGTTCCCCTCCGGACCCAAGTTCCACAATTACTCAAGAATCCATATCCATGACCATCTCCAAGAGTGCCAAATCCACCTCCTCTGACAGTTCCAAGACAACATTTTCAAGCCGAGAAAGTGGATTTGCCATTCAAGTATAAAGTTGAGTACTATTAACTACAAAAGAATTCGAGACAAGAGGCTAGACGCTAGGTATGGCGATGCTCGAGGGCCATATAGGAAAAGGGAACGTGAGGGGAGAAGCATTAACATGGGTGGGGAAAAGGGATTAAGAGGGGTGGGAATGAAGAGGGAGACTATGGCACAAGGGGAGCGGGAGAGGGGAAAGAGAAGCATGTACATAATGGGATGAGGAATGTAGAGATGGAGACGATGAGAGTCATGCTTTATTTGAAAGGAAGGATGGGGGGAAGAAATCAAAGTACTAGCTAGGTGGCTTTACAAGAATGAGCGTGTCCCATCAAAGAATAGCCCCCTCCTTTTATAGCCAAGAGAGAGAGTCTCTCCCAATAAATGCATCCTCCCACATGCATGGTGTGTGTGAAAGAGTCTCCCATGTGGGCTAGGTGGTTATGCACTCTCAATTGTATGTGACAACCCTTTGCCTTATTTCCACATAAATCAACCCCCATATCCCAAGTCTAAGATACTCCCTTGGTCTCTTCCCAATTTTATAATACGTTCAAACATCTAGGAGAACAAGTGGAGGGTTGGCACAAGGAATCTTGCCACCTCATCCTACTTTCCCATTATTTAACTTGCATTCTTAGACTTTCTACACCCCCCCCCCCACATGGGCCTATCCTACATGGAGGGAATAATCCAATATAATATCCATCTTCACCTATTTTATATTACTTCTCCTATGATCCTTGGGCCATATCTCACTAAATGCAGGCATGGGACCGCCTAGGTGGAGGGGTGGTACATGGAGGACCCATGCCACCTTATCATTTTATATTATTACTACCATGGATTATGTACAACACACCTTATGGGTCCTCTTACGTGAAAGGGTGGCACATGGTCATGCCCTACCACCTCAACCCTAGGCCTTATGCACACCATATTTTATTATACTATTGCCACACATGCAAGCACACACATATTTATGCCTTTTACTTTGGTCAAATTTATCCATAACAGTACCCAATGTACTATGTGGAAGGAGCAGGATGTTTAATACCAGTCTATGCAAATCAAGTTTGGCCCAACACCTATGGAGCACCAATCAAGTGCTACAGGTGTGGAGAGAATCACCGGATCGCAGAGTTCCCTCATTGCGGTAGCCCCGCTACTTTCCAACCACTCTGCGAAGATTGTGGCATGGTCATGCCTGTATGGATTGTCCCATAAAAAATAAGATCCCACAATAAAATGAGGCTAAGCCTGATGTCCCAACCGGCATTATTGGGGTGGACCATCAAAGTCTAGGGCCGGCAAGCATATTATCACAACCTGTGAATGTAATTACCTGCCAACAAAAAGAAGCCACCAAGGGACCTAATATTCCAATTCAATCAAGACAACCTCTTCAAAAGAAAGCACAAGTGTCTCTACCTCCGCCAAGTAATGAGCAACCAAGCTCATCCACAAGTGCCTCTACCTCTGCCAAGTAATGAGCAGCCAAGCTCATCCACATCAGCTCCCGAGCCTCAAAGAAAAGAAGCTACATACTCAAATGCAGAGGTGGAGAAGGCTCGCTTTTAAGCACTTCAACAATGGGTACAAAAGGAATAAGCTCAATTTGAGGCTGAGAAGCAAGCATTGGCAACCATTAACAACTGCCATTCACTAGATCCCATCTTCTCACAAATTGATGCTAAGGTCATGTAGGTCAACCCTCCACTCACACATGAAGAACCAATCAATCTAGAGATGCCATTCTTTATGGTGGATCTTGAATGAAACATGGAACCTGAAGAAGCTGTCCCAATAAGGACTCAAATTTTCCTTGGGACCTTCAAACTGAGGCTGAGAATGCTCAATTTGAAGATCATGTCTTTGACAATGACTTAGCCATTCTGCATGCCCTAATGGTAGTCGAGCTCCCCAAAGTTGAAACTCCAAAGCTGAATAATAGCAGAAGATCCCGCAACAAAGCTGAAGGAGGATATCGCTGCAAAGCCAAGGCCGAACACTTCAATGAGTTCGAGCGAGTCCAAACTAGGATCGTCGAATTGTATCTTACCAAGCTAGCTCCCTCAAAATCTGGGCCACCTCCTCTTGAATGGTCCCCTGATGGACTTGAAGGAGTATGCACAGCAAATAAACCCTTACTTGGGAACACCTTACCAGTGCAAAAGTTACTCCACAAATCCCAACGTAAGAAGTTTCGAAAGTATGACACACATGTGCGGATGAAGCTTGATCAAGAGACTTCAGGGAAAGAAAGTCAACAAGATCCTACCAAATTGGTTAATGATATTATGCCACCCAGTACCCATAGCACATGTCAGGCTAATTCAACACCATCAGAGGCTGATCTTCGAGAAGTGCCGGAATACTTCAAAAATTACACAAGTGGCAGTGTCCCCACATTAATGCCAAGACCACTAAGAGAATCTAAAGTTCAAGAAATCGATAGCATTGGAGAAACTCCTATCTATGAGGGACCAGCAAAAACTTGCATAATAAACCTCACCCTTGAAGGGGAGGAAGAAAAACTGGTTTTCATTGGGAAACAGCTTCGACAGAAAGGTGAAACCAAACTCAAAGCACTCCTAATGGAATACCATGACTGCCTAGCATGGTCATACAAAAAGATGAAAGGAAACTCACCAGACATGGCAGTACACATGATATCTATAAGGGAAGGTGCCCATCCTAAGGTATCTGGACCTTATCGAACAAATCCTAAGTATGGTACCATGGTTTATGACAAGCTGGAAAAACTCTTAGATGCCGGATTAATCTATGAGATAGAGCACACTGATTGGGTTTCACCCATTGTCATCATGCGTAAAACGGAACAAGAAGCTTGATCAAGAGACTTCAGGGAAAGAAAGTCAACAAGATCCTAACAAATTGGTTAATGATATTATGCCACCCAGTACCCATAGCACATGTCAGGCTAATTCAACACCATCAGAGGCTGATCTTCGAGAAGTGCCGAAAAACTTCAAAAATTACACAAGTGGCAGTGTCCCCATAGCAATGCTAAGACCACTAAGAGAATCTAAAGTTCAAGAAACTGATAGCATTGGAGAGACTCCAATCTATGAGAAACTAGAAAAACTTGCAAAATAAACCTCACCCTTGAAGGGGAGGAAGAAAAGTTGGTATTCATTGGGAAATAGCTTACACAGGAAGATGAAACAAAGCTCAAAGCACTCCTAATGGAATATCGAGATTGCCTAGCATGGTCATACAAGGAAATGAAGGGAATTTCACCAGAAGTGACAGTACACACGATACCTATTAGGGAAGGTGCCCATCCTAAGGTATGTGGACCTTATCGAACAAATCCAAAATATGGTACCATAGTTTATGAGACGAACTAGAAAAACTCTTAGATGTCGGATTCATCTATGAGGTCAAGCACACTGATTGGATTTCACCCATCGTCATCGTGCCTAAATACCACAAGAAGCTAAGAATATGTGTTAACTTAAAAAATGTGAATGCCACCATAATCAGGGATCACTATCCCCTGCCCTTAATAGAAACAGTGTTGGAAAAGGTGGCTGGATCAGTGATATACAGCTTCTTGGATGGCTTCAGTGGCTATAATCAAGTGCAAATTGCTCCTGGAGACCAATCAAAAACAACATTTGCTACAAAATGGGGTATATTTGCCTATGGAGTCATGCCATTCGGCCTTTGTAATGCCCCGACCACATTCCAAAGAGTCATATTCACAGCTTTCAAGTCATTTCTGAATAAGTTTCTACAAGTGTTCTTGGATGATTTGTGCATCCACTCAAACACAATGAGTGTGGTTTGGTCCATTCCAAGACACTTGTTACGTCTGCAAAGAATCGGGCCACTATGCCAGGGAGTGCCCCAAAAGGGCAGAGAATACGAAGCTCACTAGAAAAGCAGCGGAGGAGGAAGATCGAGGTGTACAAGTGGAAGAATAGGAGGCCCCCTCGCAAGACCTGGAGAAACAAAAGCAAACAGAGACAAGCCAGGTGGCAGCAGACCCTAAGACATCCCGACGGGAAATGAAGGATGGAAAAGCCTCTGTTCAAGGAATGGAGAAGATGCAGGAAGACCCAAAATTTGCTTGAGGTGCCTCCGAAAAGGGAAAAGTTGGTCCTCAACGGGGGCCTCCAATCAAGGTGATCGGGAAATGCCTCAGGTGGGAGCTGGTGACTCGAGGGAGAAGGAGAGCATCTAGAAGCTGGTTGGCAAGAAGGGCAAGACACAAGAGTTCTATGATGGCTCCCCTTACCGGCCACTTGCAATTCCAAAAGAACAATCCCAAGCTAGGAAGACGACGGCCACTCCATTGGAGGCTATGGTGCAGGAGCAGCCCCGGATGGACGAGGATCTGGTCACTCCCAGTGATGGTCTGGAAGACGCTGCGGTCGACAAGGACGAAGTGTTACCCGAAGCGAACCACAAGAAACAGGTCCTGGAAGAAAGGACTAATTCGACCCGATCCAAGGAGCAGAAGCAGACACCGAAGGGAGTCTCGAAGAGGCTTAAGGATATGGCCCGTGGGGCCTCGTTGGGTAAGGAGAATCGTCTACAATTCCTTAAAAATGCCTGTAGAGCCTTGGCACAGTAAAGGAAGCAACAAAGCCTCCAGGGAAGTGAAGATATGGTCTTGGAACCTGAGAGGCTACTGCGAGAAAAACAAGCAGAACAGATGTATCAAGGTAATTCGAAATAGAAATCCTGACATAGTGCTGTTACAAGAAATCAAATGCAGTTTGGAAGATAGCTTCTGGTACTCAATCTCTAAAGCAGGTTTCAAAGTCTTTGTTAAATGCCCTCTTCGGGGAAAAGGAGGGTCAGCCGTGTTAGTAAAGCTAGGGCTGAGGGATAAGGAAGTGTGCAAGTCTGTTGATGGGTGGTTTACCAAGGTAGAGGTGTCTGTAGAGGGTTTTTTTTTCAGGATAGCGAGTGTGTATGCCCCCAATGGTGCGAGCGAGAGGTGCAGCTATTGGGAGGATCTTAAGAACTCAATCAGAGGCTCTAACTGGATTCTGGGAGGCGATTGGAACATGACTGAGTGGCCAGAGGATAGATCGCACGGGAAGAGAGCTTTGAGTGGTCGTGAAAGAGAGCTGTGGGAGGACCTTGCCCTCTCCTTAGGCCTTGTGGACTGTGTGGAGTTGGATGGGAAGGGCCTTGAGGGTTTTTCATGGAACAATAGAAGGTTAGGTGGTGATTTAAGAGCAAGGAGGCTAGACCATTTTTATGCCTCGGACAAGGGATGGTGGATGAAACCTCCATTTGGGGGGACGTATGACCTCTCCTCATGCCTTTCAGATCATGTCCCTACGGTTTGGTGTTTCTCCATCCCACTTGCGTGCGGGAGGTCACTGGATCACCCGTTTAAGTCTGACAACAGACTCCTGAAGTTCAGCGCATTCTATCAGATGATCTGCAGGACTGGGAAAGGGGCTGCAACAGATATAGCAGACCCCATGACGAGATGGGATACAGCATTGAGAGCTACTATCCTGAGAGCAAGAGGCTGGTTGATTGAGGAGGATAAGAAAATGCATGGAGGACGGTCAGCTAACCGAGATTTGGATTTGGTGAAGGATTCTGCAAAAAAGTGTCGATGCTATTTGGTAATGCAGCAGCCATTCTTTGTGTGAATGGGGGTGTAGTGGGAAGGTATGATTTGAAAAGATCAATGAGGCAAGGCTGTCCCATAGCCCCCCTCCTATTTGCACTGGCTACTGTCCCAGTGATGGCCATGATAAAAAATGAGGTAAGTCAGGGCAGGATCAAAGTCTCCAGTTGCCCAATGGCAGCCAATTGGCGATTCAAATGTTTGTGGATGACATGCTATCTATCTCTGCTGTGGATCAAGGTAGCATCTCAAACCTATTCAGGGCAATTCAAGTGTTTTGCTAGGCTTCAGGGTCATTTTGTAGTCTGTCAAAGACGTTCACTTTCAGGCAAGACCATGGGACCTTGCCCGCATGGCTGAAGGACCTGGGAGTCCATTGGGTGGAGAAAGGGGAGATAGTGAGACACCTGGGCACTCCAATTGGAATTGGGATCACGCTGTGACAAAGATTCGAATGGATGAAGAATAAACTCAAGCAGAAACTGTTATACTAGAATGGCCTCCCACTCGGCTCTGGAATGCAAGGCTCCTGGTCCTGCAACATATTCTCTTGGCATCAACTACATATCTAGCGTCTGTGTGTCACTTCAGAAAGAGTCACTGGTTGGAAGTAGAAAAGCTCTTCAGAGCATTTCTATGGGCTGAAGAGAGTGGGAAAAGGTGCATCCACTATATCTCTTGGGAGGTGATTAAGACACCAAAGATCAACGGCGGTCTGGAACTAGTTGATGCTGAGGTAGAAAAGAAGTCCTTACTTTGTAAATGGATGCCAGTTTTATTTGAGGCAAACGCGCCGTGGATTCAGATACTCAAATGAGCGGTAGAGCAGGCAAAAGGTCAGAAGGTGGGGAATTGGCCGGGTGCTACATGGTACCACAAAATTTTCTCTGAGTTCCCGATTAAAATTAAGGGCTCAGATCTGATGGAGGGCTTGGAAATAGTCGGGGAAGAATCTGCAATGGCGCATAAGAAGTGGGATGCACGGAGATGCCAGTTTGGGGGAATGGATCTGATGGAGAAGAGCTATACCATTCTAGAACGGACCCCTGGCTGAGTCCAATATGGTAAAAGCGAGGCGACTGCATTGGAGAGGCATCGAGCGGTGGATAGACATTTGGGATATAAGGGGAGCTGGATGGAAATCGGAGGAGGCACTGAGAACACAGTTTGGTCTCAGATGACCGGAAGTGGGTTTTTCAGAGAATTGGAAAGTGAAGGAGTGGAGGATGAACCGCTCCTGCTTGAGGAAGCTAAAACGGCAAAAGGGGCATACAGAGCGGGAAGGGTTGATGAGCTAGGTGAAGGTAATGCAGAGTGCTGTTGGGGGATACTCCTCCACCTTAGCAACATGCTGGCCATTCATCAGATCTGCGGTATGCCTGGCAATATGGGGATGGGGGAATCAGTTGGCGTTCGGAACGGGAAGGTCGCAGTATGGAGCAGTTACAACCCTTATAGTCGATACGTCTATATAGCTGCAAGACATTATCCTCGGATGATTCAGTGGCTTCTTACCTACGGAATGTTTCCTGATGTCTCAAGTAGGGAGCTCAACCATATCTACGCTTGCCCCGGGCACTTAGCCCCTAGAGTTGGCCTCATTTTGTTTCGTTAAGGTCCTTCTTTTGGGGCCTGCCCCCCCCCCCTTATCAATAAATTTGGCATTTTTATTTGTTAAAAAAAAAAGAAAAAACGACAAACATCCACATAAGACATTCTATTTTGGTACGAATTCTATTTTGGTAAGACACATTCTATTTCTTTTTTATGTACTATTCTAATGTACCTTTGATAGATAGCACCTATATGGTTTCTCGCTATCATTATTGTTATAGCAGCATTTGGATAGTACAACCAATCAGAAAGATAAATGAACTTCCAATGCTGGCAAAATGGTGGGTGTGATTTGGGCAGTATGAATGAGTGTATGTACACCACAAAAATGAAGAACATGAGTGGAGCTCATGGGTTTATATGAATTGGACTTGGTGGTTGGATATTTTGAATGGATATTCTAATGAGTGTTGTCATGATTTTAGCATAGATACAATATATTTGAAGAAAAACAAAGGAAAGCAAGTATGTTGATGCAATAGATGCATGCTCTTTTTTTCAGAAATGAGGGTGTATGATTATATCTCAATTATATTACATTAAAAAAAAACAAAATACATATTTATATCTCTTCCCTAGTAAGCCAAAAAGGGAGGAAGGACATATGAACATGGAAGTAAGATACGATGATAATGCCAACAGTCAACTCAAAGGTTCTGTTGTGAAGATTGTGAATTTTATCTACACTTGCTTCCATACATCTTGCATATACACAACTAGTTTAGTTTTTATTAGGATAGTTGAATATCATTAATAAAAGAACCTGATACTTCCACATCATCATCCTCCATCATAGTCTTCATTTGTTCTCCCACTGCATGAAATGTATTGACCCTCTCTATCAATAGATGACTTTCCACCATCAAATTGGAATTACACTTCATCAGGTCTTGCAGTTGGTTGAAAAACTCATTTGTAATTTCTGAAAGCCAAATTGGTAATCTGTGTTTCCATATTTGCTCTACACTATAATCTTATCTTCAACTAGGAGGCGTATTCCTCCATCTCTACTTTCTCTGCTTGTGAATGTTATATTTTAATCTTATGTTCTTGCATGATTGTTTTCATCTTCTACTCCATCATGGTTTTCTACTCTAACCTTTTCTTATTCTGTTGTTGCAACAGAGCATTTTGTGCACCAAGGATATCACATTGTCGCTTTAATACCTACATTTCCTATTTATGAGTGTGAACCATATGTTCTTTTTCCCTTTACTGAGCAATAAATTTGCTCAATTTCTAAAGGCACTAGTAGCCTTTGCTACTGACTCTTCTTTAGCATTGAGCTGAATTATGGAGGTTGGATTATCTTCAATTACTTGATCTTTCTCACTCGTCTATGCTACAAAAATTTCCTAAATTTTAGGTAATGGCTCTTGAGCTGGCATCTCTTGCAAATTGTCCACTTCTATTAAATCTACTAGAATTGGGATATCTTTCCTTTTCCCTTATTTATTTAACACCTAATCTCTCTACTTTTCTTGATCATTTTGCAATGTAGACTCAGAAGGTGTAAGAACCTTGGATTTCTTATTTGTGAGCTTAATGCTCTTCTTAGGCAAAGTGATTGCTATGGGTCACCCGTTGTAATTGACAATTTCCATGTACTCTCTTTGTACTTCTTCTCTAATAAGGCATATCTAACATTTGTCTCAGTATAGTCACACTTTTACAAATCCCCGAGCATCTCTTGATAAATGCATCTCTTAATGTCACACCAAATTCTTCAACTGCATTTCCTGACAAAAATAACATACTCCAAATTAGTCGATTTGCTAGTTGTACCAAATCATACAAAACCTTTAATATAATCCAAAGTTTGGACTGGTGTGTTCTTTGTCTCTCATTTGTACCTAACACTTCTCCCATTATGCATTCATGCAACACCCTTGCCCGATTAATGGGTTGTCATTGCCCTACTACATTTAGTAGAGTGAACTTATCTTTGCTCATATAATTGTATTTTGTGAATAGTAAGATCCTTTCTAGATACCAATAGCATTGGACCTACCTAACCTACTTCTTGTAATAATTTTTCCCAAAAAATAAGACTTTCATTAATGCTTGGAAAAACACCATATAAATTAGCTTCCAAAAGGAGCTAAGGATGGTAAGTAAAAATAGAAAAATTGGCTGTTAGAAGAGAACCAGCTTGTTTTTAAAGATCCTAGCTCACTACCTAGGGAGTCTCCAGAACAAGGGCTAACAACTGTGGTGGCAGCCTATACATCTAGTGGATACCTCCCATGGAAATGGTGTAAAAGATTCCTATAGGCTAGGCCTTACAGAAACACTTGCACCTTTCAATAGTCACTCTCAATCCTAGAGTACCACTCTCCTAGATGGTGTGCAAAGTAACGATGACGTCTTGCCAGCTTGCGACTAGCATAGTGGTTTGAGGGAGCTACTAGCTGCCAATCACATGACTCCACCATGTGACCCAAATGTTCCAGGCAGTAATGCTAGACACCACCTCCCAAACATTGTTCTCTAGCAAGGACATCAACCGTACATGGGAAGGTGGTGACACATTGTATATCTCTATCCCATAGACCTATTGTCCATGAACCCATCCACCATAATCCTAAAGCCCTCTGGCCAAATCCTCTAAGCGACAAGACATTCCCACGGGCAATGGGGGATCGTCTCCAAAAGTAGCTTTGTGTAATAAAAGCATATGCCATCTACTCGGCTCTGCTCTAACTAAGGGCCGATGGGCAATCCCCCAGGGGCCAACATCCCAAAGAAATAGGAGATCTTCTTTGGTCTCATGCTAGTCCAAAGACAAGGCCAAAAATGGGAGACAAACTCCCGAGGAACATCCTGCTCAACCCATTGGCACTACCTTGAGGGTGCCCAAGTGGATGCCTCCAACTAAAAGCATCGATCGATGTGAGTCATGCTCGAGAAAAAGGGCATTGTCTTACCCTGTCAGAGTGTCCTACTCAAGCTGGCCAAAACCACTCCCCCGAGTCCCATTGCATATTTCAGAGAGGTCTAACCTCCTAGAGCTACAAGTGCCAAACCACTCCTTCTAGGGGCTAATAGGACTATGTCTAGATCAATGTGCCAACCCTTTCCCAAGTGACCCACTATCCTAATCCGTTGGCACTCCAAACCATCTAGGGCCACCTCATACCCACCATCCCTCTCTATCTCAGTCTGTAACAATAGACCTCCAAGCCCCACCCAATAATACCTGTGACGAATGGATCCAACGAAATCTTTAAAAAATAAACCCTAAGAGGCGCCCCTGTCCGTGAGAACTATCCAAAATAGTTGTGAGGGGGTCCAAGGACTACATAACCCCTCCCACTACAAAGTGGAGATCGTTGTGTCAATCTCTTCCCTGTGTACTTGCCCCCCTCAAATGTGAGTGAGCTTGCACCCTAGTATTTTTATCCTCAGGGAGATTTGGCTAGGCCATTGTCCGCCAGACTGCATCCAATGTGCATCCACTAGCCTAGCATATGCCCCTATGGTTCTTGGACCTCTAGGTGCTATATAAATAGTTTTCTACCTCTCAAACTCCCCCATGCAAGAAGGGTTGGCCCGAATGACCCCTCAACCAGCCACTACCAAACCCTAAAAGGGCTCTTCATAAGGGGGAGCCCTTCCCTGTGAGGAGAGCCACTGAGAAAATCCACTTCTGAGACTGTTGCCACTATCCACATGTGTGAGGAGTGTTCCCAAGAGCCCCCATTTGACGAGGATCTTCCAGGGCTCTACACTTGGGGTGGTCTCACGTACCACTAGCTTGCCCAAGAAAACTCTGCTCTGCATCTCTAGATCAATGATACCAAACCTCCTTGTGCCTGTGGCATGATCACTATCTACCATGCCACTAAGGCTCTAGTACCCCACGTGCTATTGGATCCTACCCAAAGGAAGGTACTGTTGGAAAGGTCACCTCCCCATCTATAAGCCCCCAAATGAGGAGAGCGTGGGGGAGGGAGACCTAGGGCAGAAGATGCCCAGAGAAGAAAGAGAGAGGGGGCTACCACATGGGCATCACCTCACAAGAGAAGAAAGCTGCAAAGGATGAAACCTGTGGAAGGCGGGGACAGCATGCCCTAGATCTGAGCTGGCAGGGCACGATGACATCAACAGCGTACGGCTTTGCACGGAACTGGGAGAGGGCCTGGCAGAGGCATAGTTATGGCAGCATGTGCAAAAGGAAAAGTGGCTGTCAGTGGGCAGGAGGCAGGCCTTTTATAGGCTGGATACTTGCCTTGAAAGGAGGGCCAAAGGACCCTGAAAGTGTGGGCCAAAAGCCCTGGGGGGGTTGCCCTTTTAGGGCTAGACCAGCCACAGACTGGTCGGCCAGTCTGTAATAGGCTGGTTGGTATTTTGCCAGCCCCCTTGGGGCCTATATAAAGAGGCCATCGGCCCTCATTCAATTATCACTTGGAGCAGCAGAAAAACCCCATCAGAACGGAGCAGCAGGGATCTTGTCTTGGGCCTCATCACTAGAGGAGAAGAGAGCATACAGTGGCTGCAAACTTAGTTGAGGGTGCTGCCCACCTAGGCTGGTGCAAAGACAGCAAGGTGGAAGGGATCTAGACGGAAAGTCTACAGAAGCTCGAGGTGGAGCACGCGGATTCGAGTCTAGAGATAGCCAGCAGATAGGAGAAGGACCTTGTGATAAGATCAGAGGACCACATCATTGGTGGGACTCTAGATCTATCTCTTTTGTATTGTGTCCATAGTTGTGGACAAAAATATATATTTTGGTGGTTTCTCTATCTGGTTGTTTCATTGTCTATTGATGAGTTTGCACATCTATTGAATGCACATAAGTAAAGAAGTTTGTGATTCCACACCCACACCGCACACTGTGTGAGCTCCTGGGCATTACTATAAGTCTTCTGCTGCGTGTACCCTCTGTTGGGTATTTTCTAACATGGTATTAGAGCCCAAGTAGGAGGCTCACAGGTGTGGGAGCCTAAAGGCAAGGACCTTGCTGAAGGATGACCCTAATTCACAAGCTCTAGGGAATCGACTTCCACGACTGCAGGATTGTGCCCTTGCGAGAAGGAGGGCGACTCAGGTTCAGTCAGGTGCGTTCAGAGTTCTGGTTTACTTAAATTGAGTTTGGTTGACTTTGCTGTGTGGTATAAACAGCAGAGATGTCGACCTCTACAGCCTCTTGAGCCCCTACTTTCCCTTCCTCCTCCTTCAGTTTTCTCTCTTTCACTATCCCTAACTTTGGAGAGTCTGGGAACCTGGACGGGACTAATTACTCGATCTGGAAAGTGAAGATCCGGAGTCATTTAGTGGCTCGAAAGTTGTGGAAGCTGACCACGGGAGAGGAGTCGAAAGCCGGAGGACATGGTGGACAGTAAAGGGGAGGTACTCATGGTAGTAGACAGAGAGGAGCTTGAAGCTTGGGAAGAAAGAGATGCCCATGCCCTAGCAATAATCATAGGGACTACGGCGGACTCCGTTCTTCCGCATATCCAGCTGGCCGAGACGTCAGTAGAGGCATGGGCCACCCTAAAAGATCTGTACAAGACAGACAATACCTCTCGGATCGTGCTTCTTCAGCATCAACTCTACAATCTTGATATGGAAGAAGGAGATACGGTAATAGCCATTTGACGAAGGTCAAGGTGGTGAGGGATCAGCTGGCAGCAATTGGTCAGAAGACAGACTCATGCCATCTAGCCTTGATGGTACTGAGGAGACTGCCTCGGAGTTTCAAGAGCTTTGTTACGGCTGTGACAACAGGACAGAGGACCAAACCTCTGATGTTTGAGGAGTTGTGTCCATTACTGCTACAGGAGGAAGCTCGGGAGAAGCTCTATAATGAGGATAAAGATGACAAGGCGATGTTGGTGAAGGATTCCACTGGCAAAGGAAAGGGCAAGCCTAATGGTGGCAAGTCCAATAAAGATGACTCTGACGACGAGGGGACTTCGAAGAGAAAGCACAAGAAGAAGTGTTTCTATTGTGATACGCCCGGACATTTTGCCCGGACATTTTGCAAAGGGCTGTAGAAAGAAAAAGGTGGATCTGAAAAACAAACAGGAGTCTAACTCAGATTTAGAGGGAAAGACCAAAGCAAATGTGGTAATCGAAGAGTTGTTCCTGGTGACATCACCGAGTGTTATCGAGGTCAAATATGTTGATCGAGAAGTCACAGTAAGGATGTCTGACATAGAGATGTGCGTCGACGAGGAGTCAGATGCCTTTGTGAAGGTGAAGGACAGCATGGAGCACTTGGTACCTTCCAGGTGTGTGGCTGTTGACACTGACACGAGGGTGGATTCCATGGAAGGCCTTGGGGTCTCATGGTCAGATGGATGCTGGAGTTCAGAAGGGGACAGTACAGGATTACACAAACGCTTGGTGGGTGCCTTAATGAGAGTTTGCTTTCAGAGCAAACATTCAGGTAGTACAACAGTCTGGTATGTATTTGATATTCCGCATTTGAGCCTTTATAGCATGCTGTGGAGAGACTCTGCTCTTCATTTGTCTCAGGTGATAAGAGATTGGAAGGAATTGGCCTTCTTCGAAGGCAGAAGGGGAAGTATTGGTGCTTCTTCAAATCTTGGACGCACATTGCTAGAAGGTGATGGACAAAGAGTACTGAAGCCAGAAGAGTACTTGCTTGAGAACTCAGCAAGAGTTCATGTTCAAGGTTATCTCGAAATATTCATTGGTTGCAGACCTTGCCAAAGTAAGGACGGGTTGAAACAGACCCTCAGAGCATGGTGCCTGGAAGACTCCAGGTTGTTCACTCATTATGAGGGGGACGACTCAAGATCGTGACGGCTGGATTGCTCAAGTTCAGAGGCGGGAACGTGACTAAAGGAGGTGGTGCCAGGAGGTGCTACCAAAGATGGAACTGTGTACCAGGATGGTGTGCGAAAGCGAAACCGGACCTGGTGGAGCAGGAGCCATTGGATGAAAAGCCAGGAAAAGATTTTGACACTGAAAGGTTCCAGAGGACTACAACTAGGGAGTTACTGGAGCATTTTCATCGACGTGTTGGCATTGGGCTGAGATGTGTCAGTGAGAGGGGGTGTTGGAAAGGTCACCTCCCCATCTGTAAGCCCCCAAATGAGGAGAGCGTGGGGGAGGGAGACCTAGGGCAGAAGATGCTCAGAGAAGAAAGAGACAGGGGGCTGCCACATGGATAGCACCTCACAATAGAAGAAAGCTGCAAAGGACAGAACCTGTGGAAGGCGAGGACAGAATGCCCTCGATCTGAACTGGCAGGGCGTGATGACATCAGTAGCGTACGGCTCTGCACGAAACTGGGAGAGGGCCTGGCAGAGGCGCAGTTATGGCAGCATGTGCAGAAAGAAAAGTGGCTGTCAGTGGGCAAGAGGCAGGCCTTTTATAGGCTAGATACTTGCCTTGAAAGGAGGGCCAAAGGACCCTGAAAGTGTGGGCCAAAAGCCCTAGGGGATGTGCCCTTTTAGGGCTGGACCAGCCACGGCCAGTCTATAATAGGTTGGTTGCTATTTTGCCAGCCCCCTTGGGGCCTATATAAAGAGGCCATTGGGCCTCATTCAATTATCACTTGGAGCAGCAGAAAAACCCCATCAGAAAGGAGTAGCAGGGATCTTGTCTTGGGCCTCATCACTAGAGGAGAAGAGAGCATACAGTGGCTGCAGACTTAGTTGAGAGTGCTGCCCACCTAGGCTGGTGCAAAGACAGCAAGGTGGAAGGGATCTAGACGGAAAGTCTATAGAAGGTCGAGTTGCAACACGTGGACTCGAGTCTAGAGATAGCCAGCAGATAGGAGAAGGACCTTGTGGTAAGATCAGAGGACCACATCATCGGTGGGACTCTAGATCTATCTCTTTTGTATTGTGTCCATAGTTGTGGACGAAAATATATATTTTGGTGGTTTCTCTATCTAGTTGGTTCATTGTCTATTGATGAGTTTGCACATCTATTGAATGCACATAAGTAAAGAAGTTTGTGATTCCACACCCACACCGCACACTGTGTGAGCTCCTGGGCATTACTATAAGTCTTCCGCTGCGTGTACCCTATGTTGGGTATTTTCTAACAGGTACACACAAAGGATCTCAGCTACCCCATGCACCCTTGGTGGAAGCACCAGTAGGAGGCTATGTACCTAGCCATGGCAAGAAGGACCTGGTTGACTACCGGTTCTCTACCTACTAGGGACAGTTTGGTTAAGCTCCAATATAGAAGCTTACATTGAATGCTCTCTAGAATTAGGGCAATCTACTGAGATATCAATGCCCATCTGGTAGCCAAGGTATCGCACTATCTACCCCATGGAATCCAATGAAATCCAAACATGGTTCCCCAATCTCAAACCTCTTGGAACTCCTTTGCACTTGTGAAGAAACCAATAGATTTGTTTAAGTTCATTCGGGATCCAATGGGCTCACAATAGATATCCAAAGCCCCCCTAAAATCTCAAGGCTCACTACTGATCGCTCCACATACAAGGATGTATCATCTACAAACTCTAAGTCCAGCAGCTCCTCGTCCTGATGGATTAGCAACCTCATCCCTATGAGGCTGATTGCTTGAGAATGCAGAAAATAGTACACTGCCTCTGCCACAGAAAGGAAAAGGAAGGAAGTGATGGGGCGACCCTATTCAACTGAGTGAGAAAGAGAAAGGGTCTCATCCATGTTCCCCCTAATGATCACTTGACAGGAACTCCCTGCATACAAGCTAAAAGCCCTCTGATCCACCTCTTCGTCGAGAATCCCAAGCACCACATGGTGCCCTCTAAGAAGGGTCACTCCACTCTATCATATGCCTTCTCAAAATTCAGGAGAAGGATGGCAAGAGGCTACAACTCCTCCCTCATCCAATCCACTACCTCCCAAAAAGTGAAGATATTGTTTAGGATAATGCGTTCCTAAACAAAACCGGTTTGCATGTAGTAAATGATATTTGGTAGATGGGCCCTTAATCACAACCTCAAGACCTTTTCTAAGATCTTATAAGTAGTGTCTAGTAGAGTAATTGATATCCACTATTGGATAGTTGATTTATCTCCCCCCTTCGAGATTAGGCAAATCTAGCCTTGGCTCAAGGATTGTGAGGGAGCATCTGTCAAAACCTCTTGACAAGCCAAACACAGTGGAGCAAAAATATGCTTCCAAAAACATTGGAAAAACCTTGGGTTCAATCCATCTTCCCTTGGCACTTCTAAGGAGGTAGAGCTTTGAGGGCCTCCCAAAGCTCCTCATCCATGCATGGAGCCTTTAGTTGACTAGTCAAGCTCTATGAGACAACCAACGGAACTTGCACCCAAACTACATCTCGGGCCACTAGAGTCACTTGTGACTCCTCCTCGAGCTGAAACAACTACCAAAAGAAATCTGTGATCAACTAAAGGATCTCCTAAGGATCCATGTGCATCTGCCCTCACATGTCCTGCAAGCTCTAAAGTTGACTCCTAGTTGATCATCACCCAGTGGTCTGGAAGAACTGTCTGATCATCCTATCTTGCTACTGCACCCATCTGGCCCGGGAAGAGTGGTCCGAGAACTCAGCTCGGAAAACCTTCATGTCTTGCAATTGAAGCAATGTGCTCTCATATCTATTGCTGAGCCACTAGGAATCTAGGTCCTGCTCTTTAAGTCTCTCAATGGTTGCAAGCTTGCACTTCAGTGCTCTCTCCCATTTCTAGAGATCATGTCTGTGATGAAGGGCCTGAGACTGCTGTAGCTCCTGGTTGCTCCACTGAATTGCATCAGCTACCCAAGATGTCCAACCCTCTCTAGGGAACTCCCATTGGTTACCCCCAAATCTCAGCTATTGGCTACTATAGCTCTGCCTCTTATAAGAGATCATCTGGGATGCGGACCCCTTTCTAGGGTAGTCTAGGGTAGGGCTTCTTTAGATGGAGTACAATTAAAGAGTCATATGACATCATGGTACATGTTGATATGCCCATGGAGCCTCCCATGTGTAGTGCCCAGTCCCCAACATAAAATCTATCGAGGCGCTCTAGCAAGCCGTCATGCCTCCTCTGCCCAAAATAAAAGAAAAGGTTATCAAAAAGCCTAGTAAACTTTGTGCCCCTCTAGGGGCCTCTTCCACTAATTACAAAAATGAACTTCTCCTAGGTGCTCCTCTCTACCACTGAGATCTCAGTGAGAGAGGCTCCTCCCTGCTTGTCCTCTGCAACCTCTATATTTTTGAAATCACCTCCCACAATGTAGGAGTCAACATCTAGGAGGCACTCTATCAATCGCCTCCAAAAAGTAGGACGGTGCTATCTTCACATGGGTGCATACACATTCAAGATCGCAATCTTGGACTCTACATCCCGGAGAACCATCTAGAGTGCATGACCAATGATGAGCTTTCCTTGATCATAGACCTTTGGGGCTACTACTTGGGAGACTGAGACGCGGACCCCTCCACTCTGGCCTACTTTTGGGGACCAAATCTATGGGGCCTTCCCAAGGAGGAGGTGGTAGCATTATACAATGTCTGTTGCTAAAAACATGTGCTCCTAAATCACAAGAAAATCTACAACCTGTCCTGCCACTGCTCTTTGCAACTCTTGTTGTAGTATCAGATATTGTGGCTAGCTATGTGCATGGTCATGGAGCCCATGCATGTTCCAGCTCACCATGATCAAGCTCATGG
Organism: Dipteris shenzhenensis; assembly: GCF_047967505.1. Classification (NCBI taxonomy): domain Eukaryota; kingdom Viridiplantae; phylum Streptophyta; class Polypodiopsida; order Gleicheniales; family Dipteridaceae; genus Dipteris; species Dipteris shenzhenensis. The sequence continues at coordinate 25,538,616 of NC_141601.1, forward strand.
GGAGGGGGTGGTAGAAAACAAGGCTCGCCTATGGATGAGAGCCTACTCCTAAGAATCAAACCTCTATGACTTTGAAGGGGTTTAGAGGAAGAGTAATTTGTGTCTATGCATTGGCGTACCAGGGTCGCAAAAACTAGCTCAATACCAACCTTATGTACCCATTATAGCATGGAGGTATCTACCCCAAACAACTCAGTACATTATTGTATTGTCTAGTAGTGTAGATGCATGAGCAGTACCTAAGGCAGGAAGCAAATCACTCCTACTGTCATTCTAAAGCTCGACCTCTCCAGGGAAAAACCAAGCTAAAAATGAGCAGAAGCACCATAAGTGAGCGATAGATCCTGCAGGCCCATCCACTCATCCATCATCCGACACAATTGAACTTCCATCAAGGCATCAAACATCATCGATGTCCACTTCTCCACACCTATGGAGGCAAACTAAAGAACCCAAAAAGGAAGGGTGTAGGAGCCAGCTACATGAATCGAGCCCCCTTTTTGAGATTCCAAAAGCAAAACTATCAACTTTAGGGGTTGTTGAGAGACCACGTTCAACATCATGTGATTGCATGTGCATAGCACTAACACATATAGAGTGCTATAAAGGAAAGGGTTAGGTACCCTAACCCTAACCCTAAATGGGTTTGTATATATTCTACATTTTCAACTAAATCTAGTGTATAGTTAGTCATTTGTGGTGTGCTCTCTAGCTTTTCCCTCTCTCCTCATCTCCACTCTTCTCCTCTCCCCTCTTCATATTTTGTCATGGTATCAGAGCTCCCTTGCCTTCCGCTGAGGCATTGCGATCCACATGAGAGTGATCAAGAGATTGAGCTTCCATCCTTTTATTCCATTGATAAAAGACAAATTCCGTTCAGTTTTGTTAACGTGAGAGGAATTTTCGTCGATTCATTTTCTTGAGAGTTCTTTGAGAGAAGAGTTCTTTGATTGAATTTGAGAGAGAGATTTGTTCTTATGTTAAGGAGAGACACATTGTTTGTGAGAGGGAGATATAGGAGTCCAACTGTGAGAGAGTTTTGAAGGTTTCCTATGGGAGGAAATGCTCCTCTGAGAGTTGTGATATTTTGAGATTCCTGTAAGTTGAGAGACTCCATAGTGCTTACCATTTGAGCATCTAAAAGGGCACTATCTACAAGCAACTAAAGCAATGCCCAAGCTTCAACCAACGACCCTCCAAAGTCCTATAACGAGCCTAGCAACTCCAACAGCACCCTATAGTAAATTCCCCATAGATGACCACAAAGCCGACAGCCAGCTCTTTTGAGTCGCATCCTCAGCTTATCTTCTAGCAACGGACTCCCTAACTGAAGCCGATAGCTCCTAGGCTCCTATCAAAAGCAATGCCCTTCAAGTCCCTATTTGATATAGCTAGTTGCTTCCTTCAGCAGGCATCTCTCAACTCCCTATTTGATTCAGCTGGCTGTTTAGACCCCTGCTTGGATAGCTTCGCTGCAAAGAATCGGCTATGCACTATCAAAACATAAGGATGCTCAAAGTATTACTCTTTCATCAGGTCCAAAGGTCCAAAGCCAACCACTTCCATCAAATAGCCTCCCACAAGCGTCCAACTCTAGCTACTACAGTCGCCATCAACGCATCAACAATGAGCCATAGGGAGAGCCTTCCAATGGCGAACATGCCTCATTGTGCCTTCAACAACTCCAAGGCTCTTCTAAAGCTCATATGGGCTCTTTACCTCAACTCGACGGCACAAAGTGTCTCGACTGGCAATGCGGCTCCTCCACGACTCCTGCGCCATCAACTACAGCTTTGAAGGCAAACGACTTGGTAGCTCCAAGCGGCTGTTGAAGGCTCCCAGTGTAGAAGCGATGACTCCAGCCTAAGCGGCCCTGTAACCAGCAATGCTTCAAGAGGCTGAAGAATCTCTTTCATGCACGATAGCTCTCAGTGCCAATCTTTCAACACAAGCAGCACCTACATGACCAGCGGCTCCCTACATATGAAGATCTATCCTTGCACAATAACCAAAGTCTCCGACTGGCAACCAACAGGCTCGCCATCACCTCTCCATGCACACAGGCTGAAGCACGCCTCAAGAAATGCGACACCTCTAAGATGGAATCTGTGAATATTCCATAGCATCATTGATTATTCCATCTACCCTATCCTAAGGGTCATCAAGCTTGGCCTCAAATCAGACACGTGGCATATACTTTACCCAAGGGTCACAAACCAAGGTTTAGTTTAGCCTTTCACAAGAGGCAGATAGAATTTAACTAGGGTTACTTAGTTTAACACTGAGTTAGTTGTTGGGCCAAGTTAACCACGAGATAGGTCTTCACCTTGGGTTAGTCATGAAGTGCCACCTCATCCTACCCAGTTAGCAGCCAACTCAGCATGTGCCATGTGGCACTATCCCCTGTCAAGCACTCTGACCCCTCTATAGGCACACTTGGCACCCTGCATGTGCATCTGTCTGCCACATCATCACAATGTTCCACTAGCACACCTCTTCATAGGCACAATCACTGCATGTGACCCCTTGACTACCACATCATCATTGAGCACTTTGCACCCTATTTTGCCCCTCCACATAGATCAAGCCGTATCTCTTGATCCAGGAAGAATTTAAGGGGACTCCAAAAAGGGAAATCGTTCAATTTTTTGTGCTCTATGTGCTCATCACATCACACACACATTTTGGTGCAAGTATCACTCACTTTTGAGCCTGGCCAACAAATTCACTTCCTTCATGCACATCAGCCTCTACATCGATGCATCTGACCCAGTAAATAAAAAGAACCAAAGAAAAAGAAATCATTTGCTGTACTTTTCTTTGATCGACGGTTGGTCTAGATCTAGATCAGAGTAGAGTAGATTGCCATAGTGGAGATGATTTGAATTTTTCCAAGTTGCCAATCTAAGCCATGCCCAAAATTCTCGACTAGTTCCTACTTGGAGTCAGTCCCTACGCTCACATGCGGTTTCACATCATCACATTACCTGAAACCTGACGTTCATCAGTTAAGCAAGCAATCTTCAATGGTATTAGCACATTGTATCAATGGGTAGCTTGCAGACTATTGCACATTTGCACTTCACATTGCCACTAGTTTAAAGCCTTTAATCAAGCTACTTTCGGGCATTTGTGCACATCATTTTGAGCCTTGTAAAGCCTCTTGGCCCGGCATCATTTGCCACAAGCCTTGTAACAGATCGGATTATATATTACAGTTCTACCTTCACAAACAGTTCAGATTTCACTTGCTACAGTTAGTGTTTTGTAGTTGATTCAAACAGTGATTTTCATGACACTTTGAGTACATTTCTTGCACCATGTCTACGACTAGCAACCTCAATCTGGAGGCATCTGCTAAGCTAGACAACTCCAATTACGCCACATGGAAATACCAAATGGAGACCATTCTTGTACTTCAGGAAAAATGGGATAATGTCGATGGTTCTACACCTAGACCATTGGACGATCCAACCAACAATATCTCTACTCCACCTGTTGTCACAACACTAGTAGCAGGATCTCCAGCTACAGAAACAATTTTTGCATTGGTAGCAGATCCTACCATTGCCCGAGCACAGGCAGAATGGGACAAGAAAGACAAGTATGCATATCATCTAATCAAGTAGAATGTGCAAGATGTCATACTAGGACAGCTCAACACCGTCAAGACATCAAAAGAAGCATGGGATATGCTTGCACTCCAAGAACATTTCCAAGATTCTCACACTCAGAAACCAAATCAACCAGAGTTTCCACAACAACAGTGAAACTGGTCATGCTTATGTACTCAAGATCAAAGCTTACAACAATCAACTCGCAGCAGTAGTAGAAGAGACCATGAATCTAGAAGAAATGGTTCAAGTCATCCTAAATGGACTAGGAGAGGGATACAAGGATCGAGTCCAAAGGATCGCCATCCAACGGCGGAAAATTTCGATAGTGGAAGAACTTATGTCAGTTTTAATTAGTGACAAACTTAGGACCCAGGCCATTCATGCATGCAAAGGTCATTCCAATGATCAAGAATTCACAACTTCAAATAGAAGTAGAGGCAGAGGCAGAGGGAGAGGTAGATCAATCCAGCAAATAGATCATCATCAGCAACAGAATCAGTAGCAGAGTCAGAATCAGCATCAGCATCATCCTCATCAACATTAGAATCAACAAAGAGGAAATCACGTCAATCGAGGAAGATTCCAAGGATGAGGAAATGCATCCACATACGTGTCAAACATTCAATGCAACTACTATCATAAGTTTGGACACTATGAAAGAGATTGCCGCAAGAAGCAGTACAACCAAGGCAGTCAATCCAGCAGCAATTGAGGGAATTCCCGCAGAAGAGGAAATCATCATGGTGGACATTCTAGTCACAGTCATTATGCAAATGAACATGGGAATATGTTCCTTGCAAGTAAGGAAATGCAAAAGACTTATACAGTGTATTTAGATAGTGATTGCAATTCAAAAGATGATTTTAACTATCAAGTCAACCAAGAAGATCAGGATCCTTGGTACATCAACAGGGGTGCATCATCTCATATGACAAAGCATCAAGAATGGTTCATAGAGATGAAACCATTAGAAGGTCAAAAGAATGTCATCTACACTACAGATAATACCGATGAAAGCTATACTCTGTGTTCTGAAACTCAACAAGGACATCTTCTCAGTAGGTTAAATGACGAAACACAACTACCGAGTCATCTTCAATGGAGATGAATGCATTATCAAAAACAAATCTAGAGCATTTCAACTAGTAGGAAAAGGAGTCAAGGAAGGACGCTTGTTCAAAATGCTAGCTACAACACTAGATTTGCATGCCATGTCAGCTCAACTGCAATAGATGCCACTTTCCACAAAATGGCACAAGAGGTATGGACATGTCAATTTCAAGAGCTTGATTGATCTCAAGAATCAAAATATGGCAATTGGGATTCCTAAGCTACAGTTTCTTGGAAAAGTTTGCAAAGCATACTGCTTCGGCAAACAAAAGCTAACCAACTTTGGTAGAAGCACCTCTCGAGCAAGAGGTATTCTTGATTTGATTCATACAGATGTATGGGGTTATGCCCAGACTCATAGCATCAATGGTTCACTTCACTACTTGACTTTCATTGACGAATACAGCAGAGATTGTTGGGTCTACTTTCTAAAAGAGAAATCTAAAGTGTTTTCTAAATTTCAAGAATTCAAAGCCATGGTAGAAAACCAGACAAGCAGAAAGATCAAAGTCATGAGATTAGAGAGATGACATGAATACATGTCTTTAGCATTCATGAACTTTTGCAAAAGTCACGGCATTCAAAGACAATTCACATGTGTAGATACTCCTCAGCAGAATGCAAGAGCTGAAAGGAACAATGGTACTTTAGCAGACAGTGCTACAGCAATGCTTAGTGAGAAGCATCTTTCGAATCCATATTGGACAAAAGCAATAGCCACTGCAAACTATTTGTTTAATCAGCTTGCGATAGAACTCGATTTAGGGTATGACACCTTATGAAGCATTCACTGGACACAAGCCATGCATTGGTCATCTCCTTATATTTGGTTGCGTAGCATATGCCCACATACATGACGACCATCACAGAAAATTAGATGCAAAGTCATGTAAATGCATCATGGTTGGCTATAGTGAAGAAAGCAAAGCATACAAGTTGTATGATCCCATCAATCGAAAGGTTACTATCTCCAAAGATGTAATCTTTGATGAGGAATTAGAATGAAAAACCTCAAATACACAAGTGATAGATGCATCGATTACTCAATCATCTATAGAAAAGGTTGATGAAGAAGAGCCAGAATTGCCAGAATCACCCCAAGAAGAGCCACAGCAACTCAAAAGGTCTACTAGGGAAAGCAGACCTCCATCCAAATTGACATATGCTCAGAAAGGCAAAGTAGTTTAGGTTGAAACCACCAACTATGCTCTTATGACTACCATCATGGCTACAGATGAGCCAATGTACTTCAAAGATGTAGTAGACAAGCTAGAATGGAAAACTGGTATGAATGAAGAAATGGATGCTTTGTATAAGAACAATACTTGGGAATTATGCGACCTTCCACCAGGATTGAAGCCATAGCAAACAAATGGGTATACAAAGTGAAGGACAATTCAGATGGAAGCATTCAAAGATACAAAGCCAGACTAGTTGCAAAAGGATTTGCACAGCAATACGGTCAGGACTATGATGAGACTTATGCTCCAGTAGCAAAAATGGATTCCATATGGTTCTTAATATCACTAGTGACACTCAGCAGATAGAATGTGTACCAGCTCGATGTCAAGAATGCATTTCTCAATGGTTACCTAGATGAGGAAGTCTGCATGCAACAACCAGTTGGTTATGTTGAACCAAAAAAGGAGAATCAGGTTTGCCATCTCAAGAAAAGTCTCTACAGCTTAAAGCAAGCACCTAGAAGTTGGTACAGTAGAATCGACAAGTATTTTGTTGATCTCCTCATACATGAAATCCAATGCAGATCATACTCTCCACTACAATGTTCAAGGGGAAGACATTACTATCAGCCAATTGTTTCTTTGTCTTTAACTGAAGCAAAATATAGGGCACCCACAACAGGTGCATGTGAGGCTATATGGCTCAGAAGACTATTATTAGAAATAGATTACTTTGATGAATCAAAGCCAACAACAATATACTGTGACAATCAATTGAGCATTGGCCAAGAATCTAGTATATCACTCCAAGATGAAGCACATTGATGTCAGAGAGCACTTCTTTAAAGAAAGAGTGTTACTTGGTGACATCACACTACAACATTGTGATAGCAAAGAGAATGTTGTAGACATCTTTACCAAACCACTCAATAAAGAGATTTTTAAGAAACACTATCAAGCTCTTGGTTTGACGTAGAGGAAGGACATTCCCATTAAAGGGGTGTGATGGAATGTAATGCTCAGTCCTTCTTCGATCCGCATAATCATCTTCTTGAGGGAAGGCCTACTTCATGATGTTGATCTTGAGGGAAGGTGTTGATAGACCATGCTCAACATCATGTGATTACATGTGCATAGCACTAACACATATAGAGTGCTATAAAGGAAAGGGTTAGATGCCCCAACCTAACCCTAAATGGGTTTATATATATTCTACATTTTCAACTAAATCTAGTGTACAAATAATCATTTGTGGTGTGCTCTCTAGCTGTGCCCTCTCTCCTCATCTCCACTCTTCTCCTCTCCCCTCTTCATATTTTGTTAGGGGCATAGGATACAAGTCTAGAATCTCAAGGTAGTTCCATGACCCAGGAGCTGACATTGGAGATGGCACCTTAGATACATTTCAAAATAGAGTCCGTGCAAAGGTACAACGAGATAACCTTGTGGATCGACAGACTTTTTTCTTGCACGTTGATCATGCTATCAGACCTCCTATTGATCCTGGCATTGGCCTTCGGCCATTTGAGGTGCATTCAATAAATCCTTTACATACTGAGAATTTGAAGACAAGAATGAAGGAAAATCCACATGCACAAGTTGTGAGCTTCATTGTGCTCATGGATTCAAAAGATTGTCCTGACAAGGCATCTTTTGATCCCCAAAAAGAAAATGATTATAACCACTTTGTTCTTGGAGGCTCCCATTCAGCAAAGGCAAAAAGGCAGTTGAATATTGAGTTTCCATGCAACTCTCATTACAAGACATGTAATTGTATAGTTTATGCTGCTTTGACTGATAAGGAGGCAAACTTATTGGCTTTTTCTCACTAAGTCTGTGCTTGGTAGAGTGGTGTCTGGGGATCTCTCTTTGGATGAAATGGGCAATGAATTTGATGAGTAAGTAAACTTCTCTCCTTTGCATCATGTCTCTCCTTGATTTCACATTAATCTCTTTACAAATAATGTTTCAATAGACTTTGTTTCAACTGTAAAAGTGAGATGAATTATACATGTGTTTTCAATGCAGGCATAAAATATATAAGGAAGCAATGATCCAGTAATTAAACATGCCAGATTGGGATACTGTTTGGGAGGAGTATCTAGAGAGCAGTAGGATGGAGAGCTTGGCTCCATATTTCAATGTATTCAAAAGCATGGTATGTCAAATTTGGTATACATATGTTAATGGAATTTTTCTTTGGAATTCTAGATTTGCAATGTTCAAAAGATTGAACTATTATTTTGACAACAACCTTCAGAAACAAAGCAAGAAGGGATCTGAGAGTAGTATGTTGCCTGCAAGCTTTAAGCAATTGATTGACCAAGTTGCAAAAGAAAAAGAGCATCGAACTCGACAATAGTCCATCACTGTTAGTCATGACATGTTAAAGTTCCACAGGGGGAAAATCATCCACCAAACTTTTATCGTGTGCTCAACAGAGTTTACAATGAATTGTCAAAGATAGTTCCAAAGAATGAGTACACGTTGGTTATTGTAGACATACCATACGGATTTAATGTTTTTGGATCCACCTTTGATGAGGTCCCTTACAAGCAAAAGAACTAATGAGTCTTCTTGACCAGTTCATGTCAATTACAATGGCAATGCTTTGGCATGTCATAATTTTTCATTCAAACTTGCAGTTCGGGGCAGTGATGAGTGTCATCAATGATAAATGTGCTGGACGTGACCACCTTTATTGGTGAGTGCAAAAAATGAAATGCAAAGATTTTTTTTGGTCAATTATTATTGTTATAATTGTGTTTTCTTTTGATAAATTCAAAACTTATTTTTGTTGCATGTCATAGGATGAAACCCAATGTGAGACAAATGAAAGGACATCGATTCACGTCTTCTACAAAAAACATTTCAGTTGGGTATTGGTCTGTCGATGGAAAAAAAAGTATTGGTCACATTAATCATCCCTCCATCTGCTCTATTTACTCCTGATCATTTCATTATTCCATGTGTGACGAAGAAGCTCAGGCACTCATAGATCTGTTTTCAAATGAGCATGAGTGGATACTCGATCTATTTGCTAGTTTAGACACAATCACAACATGTGCCTTAAAAAAGGGCTGAAATGTAATTGCACTTGAAAAAGATCCTATTCAATGTGATTACATAAAGAAGAGAGTGATTGCTATTCATCACTTGCCTGATGAGCATCAAGAGCTTGGTTTGAAACGTGGGAAGTTTGATGCATATTCGATGGTAGCCTCGTCACAGGAGCCCCAACCTCCTGAGATATTGAAACCCGATTTTACGGAGCCAGGCGAGCTAGCTGATACATGGGAGAAGGAGGTTGTGAAAGAGAAAGTGATTGAGAAACCCAGACTAGGGAGGGTGATGAAGAAGATGTAGATGACACATATGGGAGAATTGAGTAGACTCTAGTTATGGAATTGTATTGACAGTTTTTTGAATTTGAATGGTTTCAATAGACAAGTGTTCTAGAGACATTTTAGAATCCATATGCTTTGAATGTTTTGAACATTTAGTTTTTCCCATTAATTTATTGTTGGGGATGGCTATTAAGATGATGTAGATGACACATATGGAGAATTGAGTAGACTCTAGTTATGGAATTATATTGACAATTTTGTGATTTTGAATAGTTTCAATAGAGAAGTGTTCTTAAGACATTTGAGAATCCATATCATTGAATGTTTTGAAGGAAGGAGGCATTTAGTTTTTCCCATTAATTTGATTATATTTTTTTATTCTTTCAGTGCTTTATGTGATACTACAAAGCTCAACTTAAGAATCTTTATAAGGTTATGTAACTACACGCAGGAATGAAAGTTGTATCATGTAGTTTTTCTATTGAAAATAAAAGGTCAAAGGAAGGAAAAAAATTATAGACTTCTTGATTTTTCTAAATACATTGATATTGTATTCTATAGTCGAGGTCCTTATTAATTTGCGGGCATTATGTACCAAAATTGATAGAATTTTAAAAGTTTTGAAAATTTCACTAAACAAAATATGACCTTTTTTTTTTTAAGTTATAATTTTAATGAATTTATGAGGGAATCTTAAAATGGGTACCAATGTTACATACCTGAATTAGATGGTACACTATTAAGACTGCTTCTACTAATTTGTTGATAGTAGGCAGTGAAAAGAAACAATCATAAATTTCTTACCTCAAGTCAGAATATAGTGATCCAATGACTCAAAATAACTAGCACATACCCTTTGCACAAACTAACACGGGCCTTTTTCATCAATCACAATTGTAGCATCAATTTTTGAAGCATCTTTGATAACTTTTACATATGAACTCAAAACCTAGCGATCAAGTAGTCAAAACAATTTGGAAGAACATTTTGAGAATGACTGTGTCATCAGATTGGATAAAATCATGTTGCTTTCCTCCCACGGTTAGTAGAGCATAGCCAAGCTCTGATACCACTATTACAAAAATTCATGATTAACCAAAACCATAGAAATCAAGAACAAGGAAACAATGGGGGAGAGAAAAGAAAGAGAGAGCGACACTGCGTGGGGTCCAATCTGCCCCCCCCCTAGATGGCTCTTGCTTCCCATCTAGATTATTTACAATTGTAACTCCAAAAAGCAAAGAGCCAATAATAGTATATCCAAAAGCATCCCTTGTCCACAATTAGAGGGATTGCCGCGTGGAGGGTAATTGGCAGTTTCGTGCTTAGGGCACAAAACCTCAACATAGCTCCATGAGCTCAAAATATCACAAGGCTTCATATGTTCTCATCCACAATTAATAAAATAAATTAGCCCATAGCTTACGATTCATTACATTACAAAACGGCCCATGGCCTTTGGCAACCATTCGATACTTCGATCAATCGAAGTCACCTTCACCATCTCCGTTCCTCATTATCCAACTCATCATCTATACTCAATCTACCAGTTGTGTTAGTTGTTACAATCAATTGATGAATCATCACACCAATTAATCCCAACACAGTTGTACGCTTGATATATAGACATCAAAATACACACCTTAAGACCGATTGCAATGACATCACTAACACTAGTGACATTAGTATTAACATGGAATCACCCACAATACTTACCATCTAGCCTAGCAAAACACATGTAATTAGGCGTCCCCAACTAAACCCCATAAAGCATTCACTAGGACCCCTATCATGTTCGATGCACTCCTATGGAATACTTTGCCATAGTCACACTTGACTACAATAAAATAATCTCCATAGCAAGAAATATTGAATTCCATAACAAGAATACACACTAAATATACCACTTGACTTTCCCTTTTAGACACTAGGACATTGCTTTCTTGAGTCTTGTGTTGTCTGTCAACTCCTCCACACCAGGATAGCACATGCTGCCAATGTCGTAGGAAATTGCCACCATGTATCACTTCATCTATGCAAACACATGTGTGAAGACATCTGGGAGAAGGATCCTATCCATAAGCCAATACTTCCATTGGGTTTCCAAATCACAGCCAAGAAAGCAAGAGCCCATCAACAAGGGCAAGGATCCCCCTCAAAACTAAAACCGTGATGTCACAGGTAGTTGTTGCCGTGTACCTCCTCAAGATAGACCATGTGAGTTGGAAACCCAATTCCATTTTACAATAAGTATTAGATGTGAGTTGCTTTAATCCATCAACAAAGGCAAAGATCCCCCTCAAGATGGACCATGTTGCTGAAGGCAGTTGCTTCCATGTATTGCTTTAGTTCTATAAGCATGTGTGCAAACCACTATTGGAGTAGCATGTTCTCCATGATCCAATATTCTTGCAAAAAACACTCGGTTTAGAACCCTTGCCAAGATACACCAATGAAATGTAGAGATGCCATTGCCAAACTACAAGTTCTCAAACATATACAAAGCTTGGAATCTATTAGCCCTCACCATCATGGAGATGTGTGGTCCCTTCACTCCCTAGCTAAGATACAATAGAGAGATTAAAGAAGTGGAGGAGCTAGCGGTTGAAAGCAACAAGACACTTGGTTTTGATGCTTCTCTATTTAATGAGGTATTAAACACATTAAAATACAAAACTACAATCCATAAACACGCATGTTGCATTTACTTGATCTGCTGTGCCTTGTAATGATTTCACCTCATTAAAGATGTCAGAAAGGAAAATTTTATAAATTGACCGCTTAACTTCAACATTTCTCTTTCAAACACAGAGTGACTAAGTGCCATTGGTTTCACAAGTCCTGTGTCATGTCAATTTCAAACCAAGACATCTACTTCCATGCTGCCAAGAAAATACCCGGATATGAAACCAAGCCACTAGAAAGCAATTAAAATTCAACACATAGTTTCTCACAACACCAGAGGGTATGGAAGACCAATAAGGCACCATACCCATGGTGTCAAGTAGATCCACCTGCCCATATACCGTATCAAACTTCAAAAAACATAACACAAATACACACCTTGCTCTGCTTTTGATAACTTCACTCCAAGATCGTTTTGCATGATCACCTACAACCCAAAATCCCACTCAAAATGTATCAGGCAGGCAGCCAAACTTGCTGGCAACGTCCTGCATGCATTCCCCAACAAGAAAGAGGAAGAAAAGCCAAAGGAAGAAGATGATAAGCCTACAAATAGGTAGTCTAGGAACCAAAAATCACAGAAGAATAAGAAATGGGCCAAGAAAGAAGGGACAAAATCTGAGAAGGGGGCTGCTACCAATGTCGATATGGAAAAAACTGAGAAGGAATTATGCATCGAAAATACCATGTATGGCAAAGCAAGCATCATCCATGCATGAACCTACTGTATTCTTTGCAATCTTCATCATGTCTAGAGACACATAGAGTTATAGGCTACTGTGGGACAAAATATCTAAACCAAAAGCATCAAATAAGAAGGATGAAAGAGGAAGTCTATAAAATAGAATGTCAAATGCCCACATACGGATTCTTGAGACCTAAGGCATTCTGAAAAAGCGATACTAACTAAAAGTGTTACTGATAGAAAATCGTCCTCAACACACCACATGAATTTAATTCTATCATCAAATGTCAAAAAATGCCAAAGTGATTTATAGAATACTAGATCAACTTGGAGGGTGGAATGCACACAACTGTAAAAGATATTGAAGGGGATTTCTATGCAAAAGTGAAGCTCGTATACCATAGGAAATCTAGCTGAGAGCATTGGCAAAATTGTGTGCTATTATGTCTAGAAGAAGTGCGCTATTTCCGACTGGTAGTTTGCTTGTTTCTCCACGCTTACTACACCATTTGAGCTCAAAATCAGATAACAATCTCCTCATAGCATCGCCTTGCTGTGGATTGAAGCAATTAGTGCAATTGCACTCCAGCATGGAGAATTTCATGAGAGTTTATTAGGCAGAGATAGTGTCGGCACGGGCTGTACATGCAAAATTTTGGGGAATGCTTGGTGTCAAAGGTGTGTCCTAGGAAGGAGATTCTTTGGTTCAGAGGGCTATGGAAAGTATTCACGAGTTTTCTAATTCATCCAATGAAATCACAATAACACTGTAGTTGATGTGTATGTGCAACAGTAAGTGCATAAAGGACTTTTGCCGTCAATATACAACTAACTTCCCATATCTTTTCACAATCTCTACCAAAAAACAAACAAATTTGTCAGGAGAAGGGCAAAACGAATTGATAAACTAAAGAATGTCGAAGCAGAAGAGAGAAGACAAAAGATTTTCATATACCCCTCCCAAATGTATTAGTCTCTATCTCCATCGCCTCAGGGGTGCTCGTAAAGTCCCGCCATATGAAACAATCAAAGAAGGAAGTAAGTGTTAGAATATAGATAAGACTAATGTCTTCACTCACCTTCACATACACTTCTGGGTGTAAACTCACCCTTCATAACCGATCATAACCACTCCTTCTATAATAAGATGTAACTCCCTCATGCAATACAATAATCGAGTTCTTTGTGTATCTGCGTCTCCTTGCATGGTCTCTTCTCGTCATGTCATTCCTGCTTAGTTCCTTGAAGCCTTATGCTTCTCACATGGTATCAGATGTCCAACAAAATATCCTCCCTCTGGCAACCCCCACGCTTCCACAAACTACCTTTGATTTTGATTTAGGTGCCACTCTTGATGAGCACCAGCAGAATTGCTACATCGTCGCAAATTTCATCGCATCTCTCTTTCAGGACATTGAAGAACATCCCGTGCCTGAAGCAAGCACACGGCCCCTGATTGAATCAACAGTGCCAGATTTCGGAGCCTCTCAAGCCATGCATGAAGCTTCTCCACAGCTTGCTCCAGTGCAAATGGCACCGACCTCGACGTCCCAGATTCTTGGACCTCTCCAACCCAGACCGCGGCTCAATTCTACGCCAATCCCGCTACTTCCAAGCTTCACACCTCTGTGTCCCTCACACAATTATGTAGGCCAGTCTCCTATTGTGAGACACGTACATCCCAATTCGAGGTTCCTTCCCATGAAAGCGACCCATTTGACGGTCACTCGGCAACCTTTCCTCAACCCATCTCTCCCGTTGTTCCTGATAGGCCTGTGGCTATACCCTCCCTCACTGATGCATTGCACTCTTTCACACGTAACTCGCTACTTATTCATGCGAGTCCCCAACGTAAGTTTTCCAGCCCTCCCTGTTGCACGACGTTTCATATAGGTCATGCTTCAGCCACCTCTGTAGCCTGCCAAGATGGACCTTCTTTACTTCAATCGCCCTTCTAGCCTACCGAGATGGACATTCTTGCTGAATTGCCTCTACAGCAAGCCTTCGGAGGCAGCACAATTCTACAAGGCACATCCTTCGACAGCCTGCCTGCACTTGCACCCCATGCCAGTCATGCCCTTCCCATCATAGCGTCCTCCAAAGAGCACGGCGTCTCTCTCCACAGGCTCACTTTCTTGCATCTCAGACCCAGCTATTTTGGGCATACTTCAAACATGCACTGCCTTCACCACCTGCCAAGGCAATTCCCTCCCCAACTATTCTGGAATTGCATATGCTGCTTTCAACAACTTAATCGGCCTCTCCAACGACACAAGCACTCTGGCTGTCGACCACTTCCTACCTGTGTGGAAAATTATCATGTTCGACTGTCTATTCTTGGCATTAAGTTCTGCCTCCATGCTATCGGCCAAGCTGTCTTCTCCTATTGAATTGCTCCTCCCTTGCTTGATAGACCATAGATACAATAATTTCTTGCTCGACAAATATCCTGGGATCAGCCCTCATGGACCAGTCTGCAATGACAACCATGATCTTGGTGGATCGACCTTGTTGGATGAGTGTAAAGTAAGTCCATCGAAGGCTTATTGGATCAAATTTCCACTACAAGTGTTTCCAATAGCAAAGACATTCTCTCCTTCAATGGATCTAATGGCAATGCTCTCAGCCTTGATGGATTGCTCCAACATTTTTGGCAACTCTCCTTTGAATGGAGTTCCCCTGATAAACAGATCTCCCTTCAACAGTGAAATTTTTGACAATTTCTTTGTCACAAACAAAACTGCTTCCTGCATGACATAAATGTTTCCTAAAGATGGCAGTTTTCTTTGCAACTCCTTTGCATACATGCCTCTCAATGAAAAGATATGATGTGACAACACAGTTCAAGCTGCAACTCGCCTTATGCATGTGAATACATCCATGCCCTCAATATATTATGCAGATGATCATGTAGACATCGCTAGAGCTTTTACAGCTACTCCTGCACTTATGGAGTTCCTGGTGGTTCCACTTCGAGTCCACATTGATGATTATACTATCGAGTTTTTGCTCCTCTCTCACTTGTGGGGGAGCAATGATCGGGTTCAAGTTCGAGTGAAGCTCATTCTAACAGTAGCTCAAAAGAAAAGAGGTAAAATATATGCCCGTCTGCCACAAGAAATCGGCCATATCGCCAATGAAATCTTCCACCTTAACTGCAAATCCACCCACAAGCTCATGCCATAGGCCATCGCTGAGAGAATGTGATTCATTCTCTTGAGAACAACCGCCGAAAGTAAAGTCCTCCATTTGGCCATTGAAGAGTGCATTGCATGCATGCAATAAGCTAAACTGTTTTTGCAGGACCACATGCCTTTGTACATGTGGCACAGTCCTCCCCAATCACGATTTCCCACGTAGCAAGCGAGCCACATGCAAGAGGAATGACGGGACTGCCAACCTTTGTACATGTGGCACAAGCCTCCCCAATCACATCTTCCATGTAGCAAACATGGCAAAACAAGATGAATTATAATTCATTCGGTAGAATAGGCCAAATCTTGAATCGAATAGGGGGGCTATGAAAGAAAAAAATCCACCAATTAGTTCGGAGAAAGCAAGAGGGGTGAAAAGGAAGGCTCATTAACCTAAGATACATCCAAAAATTAATGAAGTTTCTCCTTAAAAATTCTACGCTACTTTCCTCTCCATGCTCGCATGACATTGCATCTCTCCTACTTCATCCCTCCTCGCCATCCTCTTTCAGCCCACTACGTGATTATCGTGCTGCATAAGCCCACTGCGTTTCCCCTTCGTTATGCCTTCGTCCCCCTTTCCTCCCTTTGCCAAGCCAATCGCTATGCCTCTATTTTCAGGCCCTCTTTGCCTATGTATCTCTCCCCTCTTCGCTCCGCTCAGCCCCCTCTGCCACGTAATTTTCACCCCCCCTTTCCTCCCTTTGCCTCGCTAGTCGCGCTTCCTTCACAATAAATGGACGGGGGGTCGAAGTAGTGGTTGCAGTAGTCACTACTACATGTTGTTGGGCGAGTAGGCAGTAAACATAGCAGTAGGTCTAAGTAGCGCCCTTGGAGGTTGCAGTAGTCGTTGTTGCATGTCATTGCACTATAAAATATGGTCGTGGTGAGTATGCAATAGATAGAATAGTAGTCAGGAATGCAGCTACTTGGACCACAAGCACGAGAGCAGCAAGAAGGGAGTGAGAGGGGAGGGAGGGGCGATCCGGAGGGGAAGGTGCACGATGGAGGGAGGCATGGCCGAGGGGGGGGAGTAGCCGGCGAGGCAGAAGGGGAGGGCGAACCTTTGGGTCTAGTTGTCACAAGGTCTGGGGTAGGGGTTGGTGGAGATTAATGTTTAGATTAGGTTAATTTACATTAGGGGTTTTAGCTTAGGTTAATGTTTTAATTAAATCACCAATCAACTTTTTGGGTGAAAGATCTAAATTTCATAACTTTTGTCAACTGAATCCAAATTCTGAATCTCAAGATGAATGAAAGACAAAATTACAAACCTAGTGTAACAAATCCCATGCAAATCCGATGTTTAGATTAGGAGATATACCATTTGAGAAATTAGTAGACCCATTATTAGATAGTCATCCTCACAAGGTATTTCCTTTACGACTTCGTAGAATCATTGTGTCCCTATAGTAGTGGGTAGCATACAATAAAGTAAGAGCAATGAGAGTGATGGGGAAATGATGATGCCTCATGTTTGGTTCTGCCGAGGGTTACACAAGCTAAAAGGAATAGGCAAAGTAGGGGAACATTTTCAAAGTAGGCACAACCCGACAGCAATGCGTACTGCGAAGTGTGGGTCTTTTAGAAGAATAACGAGCGAATGATCCCATAATTCAACTCTTAAGGCTGCTGCATGAGCAAATGATCCAGAAAGGAGGATGAAACCATCACACCATTGTGCATCAAAAAATAGACCAACAATTTAAAGCTTAAATGCAGAGACCAAACTCCATTGAGAGCATTTCCAGAGAAGAAATTCGGTTTGCTTAGGAAGGAAAGAAAACCTTGTGAAGATATACCAACGTTCACATAGCAATGCCTTGTCGGTTCCATACGAAGATGCATTTGCTCAAAGAGCCATATTTACAAGTTGTTGATTCGAGGCTATGAAGACGGTAGAGTTTTCTGTCTTCCTTGTATCTCCCGCTCTCGGTGAAAAGAAATACTATCTAGCTTGCGTGATCGCTTGGTATTCCCTTTACTTGATTAGAAGAGGACTCAGAGCCCACTAACAGATAACTCCCATTACCTCTATGTAGAGTGGTAGCAAAAGAGCATATAATACTCCCGGCAATACAGGACTAGATTATCTTCCTCAAATAATAGCAAAACCAGAGAATAAAATGATTCTAATTGTTTGCATCCTACTAACACAAAATACCTTCACCTCTACTCAGACAATAGGAATTAAGAATGAAAAGCTCCTCTCTCCCTAACACAGAAGTCAATTACCTCTACTCTCAAATTTAGAATGGAAGAAGAAATGCTTCTATTTGCATCTTCATCATGTGCTTACTGAGAATTCCCTTACTTATTCTCCAAGAAAGGAGGATGAAACACATCTCTCTGTCTCTCGATTGCTATCGAACAAAGACACAAGAGCAGGAATAGGGAGAGATTTTTCAAAACTGGCAGTAGAAATTTAGAAAGTCACATGGAAGCAAGCACCCCGTTCAAAAACTTGACACAAATCAATCCACCTCATCAAATATCTAATAGACAACATGCCAATCTTGTTTGTACAAGTCGCATGCATTTAATCAAAGGCAACCCAAACCACATAAAATCCACAACTAAGGCCAAAATTTTTGAAAACAATATGTGAGGGCAGCTCGAAGGGAAGAAAGTGAAATAGTTGTAGGCATTAAAGAACTTTGACGATGGAGCCTGCAACAATAAATAAACCTATAACAACAAACTAGGTTGTAGCAGGGAGCCTTTTTGTCGTAGGATCATGTAACTACTAACTCAAAATTGAACTTGAATTGCAGCATTTAATCAAAATTTTAAAAGAAAAAAGTGAATGAGTATAAATGTGGACATGAGACATGACACATGGTCCATTAGGACTCGATCCTCCTTGCAAATGTCAGGGGTGGTGATTTATTATTGACTTAGCGATGTCCATATTGTTTGTGCATTTTGGGAGTTGAAGCCCAACAAATGCATGAATAAGGCAACGCTCACAAGGTCTCATAACTACTCCTCATTGCACTCTATACAATATTGTCACATGGACTACAATCATATGAATAAAGGTGTTGATAACTTTCAATCTTGCATCCAGCTTAGCTTTCCTTTCTCCCTTGTTGAGAGTTCATGCTCAACATCATGTGATCATGTGTGCATAGCACCATCACGTGATCATATGTGCACAGCACTAACCTTATAGAGTGCTATAAAGGAAAGGGTTAAATCCCCTAGCCCTAACCCTAAAAGGGTTTGTATATATTCTATTTTTTCAACTAAATCTAGTGTATAGTTAGTCATTTGTGGTGTGCTCTCTAGTTGTGTCCTCTCTCCTCATCTCCACTCTTCTCCTCTCCCCTCTTCATATTTTGCCATGGTATCAGAGCTTGGTTCTGCCTTCCGCTGAGGCGCCATCCTTCTTGTGAGAGTGATTGAGAGATGGAGAGATGGAGAGAGATTGAGTGTTCCATTCTCTTCCGTTGAGAGAAAATTCCGTCCATTGGAAGAAGATTTATGTCATTTGTTCTTGAGAGATTTCCATCATTTGAGAGAGTTTATTTGAGTGTTTCTTGAGTTGAGAGAAAAGAGAGATTTCAGAGACTATTGAGATTTGTGAGAGTTTCTTGAAGAGAGCTCCCTTTATTCATTTGGTTCATTGCTTGTTGTGAGAGAAAAGATCTCAGCTCTTACAAGAGCTTGTGTGAGAGAGATCTTCACAGCATACAAAGAGCAGACCAGCTGACAATGAGCGAGTAGACTACTATCTACTCCACGACAACAAGCCGACCAAGACAAACAAAGCGGCCAAGCTTCTCCATCTTCAAGCTCCAACAAGCTTCATATGAGGCGACATCAACGTACAACAAAAGGCGGCATATCTTAATCGACCCAAGGTAGCTCTTCTCAATCAGCGGCCATTCAACTGTGTACACCAGAAGAGCCTCCTTCGAAGCAGCACAGCCCAACCAAACGACCTTCGATTGACTCCAGCAGCAGCAGCTTACATCGCGACTCCTTCAACCACGGCTCTATAGTTCTCCAAGCTTCGGCGCATCTCAAACTCCTTCCAAGCCTCTTCACTGACTACCTCTCCAGCGCGCTAGCAACCTTCTCCAAATGGGCTCCCAACTCCTGCCAGACGGCTCCATCTCCAGCAAAGTCACCTCAGAGCCCAGGTCTACCCTTCAATGCTCAACTCTGAACTTTGCAGACTCCAAAGCGGCTAGCTTCCCAACGACTCCACTACAATGAAGCCAAAGCCGTCCCATCCGCCCTTGATGGCACAACCACGACCATTTGCAAAAGCTACAAGCCTCGCAGCCAGCGGACTGCAGCAAGCTCGCAACGCCACCGAACAAGGCTCCAGCCGTAAGCTTAGGCTTGCATAACAAGCTCTACCTCAACTCCAGAGCACTTATCGTCGACTTCTCTAATCACAGCCGAACAACCGAAAGCTCATCGACGAACTTCAACTCTGCAAGCATACCCAAGGGCCACTACCATTTGCTAATCCATACTGTGACAAAACGAGCACCAGCGCCCATGCTATAGGCTCCAAAATCCTCGACACGGGTTATGAGTAGCGCTCCCCACAGTGTCGATGGAATCTACAAAGATTTTGTCAGAATCTTGAAGATTCTAATGATCCTCCTTCTGACACGTAGCCTTATCACCAAGTCTTATCCTCAGGGTCACCACACCCTAGGGCTTGGTCAAGGACCACCAGCCACGTGGTAGACCTTATCTGCCACATCACCAGTGCCAACTCAATAGGACACATCATCACCAACGCTTGCCACATTAGCAATCTCCCGCTTGTGCCACGTCATCATCTTATCCACTGACACTCTACATCGACGCATCTGACCCAGCACTTAAAAAGAACAAAAGAAAAGGAATTATTTGCTGTTCTTTCATCGATCGACAGTTGGTTTAAATCTAGATCAGAGTAGACTAGATTGCCATAGAGGGGACGCTTTGAATTTCCCCAAGTTGCCAATCTAAGCCATGCCCGAAATTCCCGACTAGTACCTACTCGGAGTCAGTCCATACGTTCACATCCGATTTCACATCATTACATTACCTGAAATCTTACGTTCATCAGTTCAGTGAGCAGACTTCAGAGTTCAAAGGCATTGCAGATTGATTCAGTGGGCAGATAGCATTTGATTTCACTCACATGCCACCATTGTAAAGCCTATTCAGCTATCTCACGGCATCGTGCACATCATTTTTTCAGCCTTGTAAAGCCTCTTGGCTATTCCTGGCATCATTGCCACAAGCCTTGTAACACAGATCAGATCTTATATACTGCAGTTCTATCTTCACCAACGGTACAGAGATTTCACTTGGCATCTTCAGTGTATTTGCAATTGATTCATACAGAGTTTTTTAGGACATTTTTTGAGTACATTTTTTGCACCATGTCGACTAGCAATCTCAATCTGGAGGCATCTGCTAAGTTAGACAACTCCAATTATGGTACATGGAAATACCGAATGGAGACCATTCTTGTGCTTCAGGACAAATGGGAGTATGTCGATGGGTCTACACCTAGACCATTGGCCGATCCAGCCACCAATAGCTCTACTCCATCTATTGTCACAGCACCAGCAACGGAATCTACATCGGGATCTACATCTACACCATCAGTTTCCGCACCAGTAGCAGATCTTGCCATTGCCCGAGCTCAAGCAGAATGGGATAAGAAAGACAAGTATGCCTATCACCTGATCAAGCAGAATGTGCAAGATGTCATGCTAGGACAGCTCAACACAGTCAAGACATCAAAAGAAGCATGGGATATGTTCGCAGCTCTCTACGAGTCCAAGAACACATCCAGGATTCTCACCCTGAGAAACCAGATCAACCAGAGTTCCTGCAACAGCAGTGAAACCGGTCATGCTTATGTACTCCGCATCAAAGACTACAACAATCAACTTGCAGCAGCAGGAGAGACTATGAATCCCGCAGAAATGGTTCAAGTAATCCTGAATGGACTAGGAGAAGGATATGAGAATCTAGTCCATAGTATTGCCATCCAACGGCAAATTCCAACACTAGAAGAACTTCAGTCAGTTCTACTTGGTGAAGAACTCAGGACTCGGGCCATTCAAGCACGTAAAGGTCATTCTAATGATCAAGCATTCATAGCTTCAGACAGAAGCAGAGGCAAAGGCAAAAACAGAGGTAGATCATATCAGAAAAGTGGTCATCATCAACAAAGTCAGAATCAGCATCAGCATCAGCATCAGCAACATCCTCAGCAAAATCAGAATCAGCAAAGAGGAAATCATTCCAACCGAGGAAGATTTCAAGGATGAGGGAATGCATCCACCAATGTGTCAAACATTCAATGCAACTACTGTCACAAGTTTGGACACTATGAAAGAGATTGCCACAAGAAGCAGTACGACCAAGGCAGTCAATCCAGTAGTAAGTTTCTTGCAAGTGAGGAATTGCATCAGACTGATACAATGCACCTAGACACTGATTTCAATCCCAAAGAGGATTTCAGCTATCAAGTCGACCAAGTGAAATAGGATCCTTGGTACATCGACAACGGTGCATCATCTCATATGACAAATCATCAGGAATGGTTCACAGAAATTAAGCCATTAGAAGGACAAAAAAATCTCATCTACACAGCAGACAATACACCGAATCCAGTTCAAAGGACAGGTGTTATCCCTATGAACAATTTCACTGGTACAAAAGGATTAGTCAAAGATGTGCTCTATGTTCTGAAGCTCAGCAAGAACCTTTTGTCAGTAGGTCAAATGACGAAACACAACTACAAAGTCATCTTCGACGGTGATGAATGCACTATCAGAGACAAATCCAAAAGAGGTCAGCTAGTAGCAAAAGGTGTCAAGGAAGGTCGCTTATACATGATGCTAGCTACAGTACTAGATAAGCATGCCATGTCAGCTCAAATGCAACAGATGCCACTATCTGCAAAATGGCACAAGAGATATGGTCATGTCAACTTCAAGTACTTGTTAGATCTCAGGAATCAGAATATGACAATTGGGATTCCGAAGCTACAGTTTCTTGGAAAAGTTTGTGAAGCATGCTACTTCGGCAAACAAAAGCGAACCAACTTTGTCATAAGTACCTCTCGTGCACGAGGTATTCTTGATTTGATTCATACAGATGTATGGGGTTATGCCCAGACCCACAGCATCAATGGTTCACTTTATTACTTGACCTTCATAGACGACTACAGCAAATATTGTTGGGTCTACTTTTTGAAAGAGAAATCTGAAGTGTTTTCCAGATTTTAAGAATTCAAAGCCATGGTAGAAAACCAGACAGGCAGAAAGATCAAGGTCATGAGATCAGACAGAGGAGGTGAATACATGTCTTCAGCATTCATGAACTTTTCCAAAAATCATGGCATACGAAGACAATTCACATGTGCAGATACTCCTCAGCAAAATGCAAGAGCTGAAAGGAAGAATGGGACTTTAGCAGACAGTGCTAGAGCAATGCTTAGTGAAAAGCATCTTCCGAATCAGTATTGGGCCGAAGCAATAGCTACAGCTAACTATTTGCTTAATCGGCTTCCTACTGAACCGATACAAGGTATGACTCCTTATGAAGCATTCATTGGACACAAGCCACCCATTGGGCATCTCCGCATATTTGGTTGCATAGCATATGCCCACATACATGATGATCATTGTAGGAAATCGGATGCGAAGTCATGCAAATGCATCATGATTGGCTACAGTGAAGAAAGCAAAGCATACAAATTGTATGATCCCATCAACCGCAAAGTCACTATCTCCAAAGATGTAATCTTTGATGAGGAATCAGAATGGAAAACCTCACCTACACAGGAGATAGAAGCATCGACTTCACAGTCATCTACAGAACAAGTTGATGAACAAGAGCAAGAATTGCCAGCAACACCCCAAGCAGAGCCACAGCAGCTCAGACGGTCTACTAGGGAAAGCAGACCACCAGCCAGATTGACATATGCTCAGAAAGGTAAAGCAATTCAGGTGGAAACCACTAACTATGCTCTTATGACTACCATCATGGCTACAGAAGAGCCAGTGTACTTCGAAGACGTAGTAGACAAGCCCGAATGGCAAACTGCTATGAATGAAGAAATAGATGCTTTGTATAAAAATAACACTTGGGAATTATGCGACCTTCCACCAGGAAAGAAGGCCATAGCCAACAAATGGGTATACAAAGTGAAGTACAATCCAGATGCAGTATTCAGGATACAAAGCCAGATTAGTTGCGAAAGGATTTGCACAACAATATGGTCAAGATTATGATGAGACTTATGCTCCAGTAGCAAAGATAGATTCCATACGGTTCTTGATATCACTAGCGACACTCAGCAAATGGAATGTGTATTAGCTCGATGTCAAGAATGCATTTCTCAATGGTTATTTAAACGAGGAAGTCTACATGCAACAACCAGCAGGTTATGTTGAACCAGGAAAGGAGAACAAGGTTTGCCATCTCAAGAAAAGTCTCTATGGCTTAAAGTAAGCACCCAGAAGTTGGTACAGTAGAATTGACAAGTATTTTGCTGATCTGGGATACATGAAGTCTAATGCAGATCATACTCTCTACTACAAAGTTCAAGGGGAAGACATTACTATTGCACTTTTGTACGTAGATGATCTGATTGTGATAGGAAGCAAGGATAGCTTCATCAGAAAACTAAAACAAGACTTATCTGCAGAGTTCGACATGAAAGATCTTGGACTTATGCACTATTGTCTTGGAATTGAGTTCTGGAGAGATTCAGATAGCACATTCATGAGTCAGCTCAAGTATGTTGACAGTCTCTTGAAGAAGTTTCATATGGCAGATTGCAAGATTGCAGCCACTCCCATGGAACAGAGTTTGAAACTTACTAAAGATTCAGAAAAGCCTATAGTCAATGACAGATACTACAGGCAACTCATTGGATCTCTTATATATCTGACAATCACACGGCCAGATATTTGTTATGCAGTAAGCTCACTAGCACAGTTTATGGCAAATCCAAAACAGTCGCACTGGAATGCAGCCAAAAGAGTCTTGATATACATCAGATGTACAAGACAGTTTGGGATAGAATACAGAGGAAGTCATCCACGGTTGCATGGATACTGTGACAGTGACTATGCAGGAGATCATGAGACCAGGAGATCGACACAAGGATATGCATTTTTCCTTGGTCAAGGTGCTATATCATGGTTGTCAAACAAACAGCCAACTGTTTCTTCGTCTTCGACTGAAGCAGAATATAGGGCACTCACTACAGGTGCATGTGAGGCTATATGGCTCAGAAGACTATTGTCAGAAACATATTACTTTGATGAGTCAAAGCCAACAACAATATACTGTGATAATCAATCGGCTCAAGCATTGGCCAAAAATCCAGTATATCACTCCAAGACAAATCACATTGATGTCAGAGAGCACTTCATCAGAGAAAGAGTGTTACTTGGTGACATCACACTGCAGCATTGTGATAGCAAAGAGAATGTTGCAGACATCTTTACCAAACCACTCGGTAATTCGAGAAACACCGACTAGCTCTTGGTTTGATGCAAAGGAAGGACATTCCCATTAAAGGGGTGTGATGGAATGTAATGCTCAGTCCTTCTTCGATTCCCCAGGATCATCATCTTGAGGGAAGGCCTACTTCATGATGTTGATCTTGAGGGAAGGTGTTAACAGTTCACACTCAACATCATGTGATCATGTGTGCATAGCATCATCACGTGATCATATGTGCATAGCACTAACCTTATAGAGTGCTATAAAGGAAAGGGTTAGATCCCCTAACCCTAACCCTAAAAGGGTTTGTATTTTTCAACTAAATCTAGTGTACAGTTAGTCATTTGTGGTGTGCTCTCTAGCTGTGTCCTCTCTCCTCATCTCCACTCTTCTCCTCTCCCCTCTTCATATTTTGCCATCCCTTGCATTGAGAACATGCATCAAAAGAGAGGAATGTTGTGAGAATTCAGATTGAAGACAAGCAATTTTGAAAAGATGACCAATTGAAAATATTTGTATGATAACATATAATATATAATTATTATAACCACACATAGTGTGGGTGGGGAGGTGGCGTGCTTCCTTTCCCAAAGAGTTATAATTCAAGGGAACGGGCCCTTCCCTGGGTGCCGAGAATATAAGCGCTGAGAATAAGTCTCGCGAATGGATAGGATACTTGCATATTACCTGGATGTCAATAGCCATAATTGTATTTCTGCATATTGGCCATAAAGCCCACATCTTTCTAATGATTCCCATGTTAACCTGTGGCATGTGCCCACAAATAGTGTAAGAGCAAAGCAAATGAGGATGCTAGTATTTAAATTTGGCAGAGGACTTGCAAACTGTAACTTTTATCAATACTTTAGATATGAATTAGTAGGTGGATCATTGGATTCAAAGCCAAACTTTGGAGGATACTTAAATTGCTCTTAAACTTAAAAAAAGACCTTGCTAGAAGGACCCCTTTTTGGGGCCAAAGGGGTCGCCAAAGGGTGCTCTTGAACTCGACATTGAGAGTGATGTTGATGACAAGCCAATGAAATTTTACCAATTTCCTAGCCTTCAACCTTGGTGAGCTTATGGACTTGCTCAAGAGGGTTCACTCTATGAAAGCATCGAGGTCTAGAAAGTAGAACTATTGATCCCCATGTGTGATGCAAACTAGTAGAGGATAGCATGACTATTGATGGCAGTGGCATAAGGCTTGCAAAATGTGACTTCGTGGTGTTCTTGGCAACACTTAAAGCTAGACCAAATGGTCATGTGATGCTCGAGCATGCAGACTTCCAAGCGATGATCATTTAACACTCTAAGAACTCCATGACGAAAGCTTACTCTCACATAAGATTTGCAAAGTGGGATGATTCGATTAAATAAGACACCATAGCTAAACATGAGCAGTCCCAGTTTGGAGAATATGGGACAGTTTGAAAGCACAAGCGAAACATGTACTTGATAATGACAATCGACTCAAAACACGAAATGACTTACTGCAGCCTTGACGCAAGGCTAGGGGTGCTGATATGGAGTCTAGATCTAACCTTACAATAAGAAGCAAGTGAATTCAAATAGCCAACATTCATGCTTTCTTTCTAGCAAGAATCCAACGATAGCACAGTACAAGAATTGGAGACAAGGTTCTATCAGAATTCCCTACACGTCCGTGAATTAGAGTTTAAGAGGTCCCATATTATAATCGCACAGACAAAACAAAGATTGAAGAGGAAAGCTGCATCGCTTTTGAAGTAAATGCAAAAAGCATAGAATCAGTCATGCTTACTCCGATAATCACTAAATCTAGCCTACTGGCTGAACTCAGGGATGTAAGTGTAAACTATTGCAACTTCGAGCCTGCACTAAAAAATAGCAATTGCTGACCATGTAAGATTACTACGAGCTTTGCTTATCAGATGCTCACTCATTGCCCAGTGAATCGATCGTCGTTTCCTTGATCCTGTCGACAACTACTTCAAGTGTTTTGAAGCATCAGAGTAATTGTGAGAGGCACTGTCTCCCAAAGCATAGCTTATGGGAAGTGCACATAGCTATGTATAGAGCACCTCTTGGTCTTATTCAAAGCCAATTATGCATTAATTTAGATTAGTTGTCGAACCTTACAGCAAGAATCAATTGAGATAACACCACAAGCTTGTCAATCGATCCCAACACCACAAGCTTCTTACGGTAGTTCTTAGTGTCAAGTATGAAGTTACGCTGTTTATATAGTTTTTTGTTTGGTTTGAAAAGCACTTATGTGCTTTTGGACACAAGCTTTCAATGTTACACCATTGGATCTTTTTAAAACTGAGGTCTCCAATTGTGACAAGTGGTTCAAGGAGGGCTCAAAGATCCAAAACACTGGCTCAAAGATTCAAAACATTGAATGCGGCGGTAAACACTTTGCAATAACCAAAATAACTAATGCAGCAATTGCAAAAAAGAAGAATTTCCAAATTTCCAAGAATGTCTTTGCAAAACTTTGCTAAGGCTAACGAGAGGGCAGGCCTAAAAACAAAACAAAGAATTTATGTTTCAAAAGTTTGTCAACCATTCATATAGCCTTCCCATTCGCAGGGCAGGCCAATTAGATGCTTATGGTGGATTTGCTGCTGCCTGGAACTCATTTGATGAGTACAGCAGCCACAACTTCGATCCTGCCAAAGAATTCCGTCCAAAACAGTAATCTTTGAAAGCTTCTGCGAATTGGGTTCGGCCATGGTTTGCTATTGTGAGGTCTCTTGAACGTTACCTCTGTCCTCTTTCAACATATATCTACCACGGCTTGATTTCATCTCACCGACTCAAGAGTTTTTCCTTCAAATGTTTCACAAATTGCAGGAAATGCGCGGTTTTGCAGCTTCTCCACCATGAAACGACAACTGAGAGCATCCCCAATCCACTTATTGGATGACGGGTGCTTAGTGCGCATTCTCGGTTTTCTTACGCCTTTACCTGGTATGGGGGAGCGCGTCGGTTGAAAAGTTGGTTCTTTTTTGTTGGGGGCG
Source organism: Dipteris shenzhenensis (assembly GCF_047967505.1). NCBI lineage: Eukaryota > Viridiplantae > Streptophyta > Polypodiopsida > Gleicheniales > Dipteridaceae > Dipteris > Dipteris shenzhenensis. The sequence goes on from NC_141601.1 coordinate 25,566,932, forward strand.
TTTCCCCCTTCTTTTATTCTTTTGGATGGACGTAACTAGATGTTTACTGATTTGTGCAGATCGATTCAATGCGGCGCGAGTATGCAGGCGTTGGCACATCCTTGCGTCAGATAAACGAATGTGGCTGCGAGTCGACCAAACGTTGAACCCCCCGGCAGAATCTCATGTTTTTCCCAGCATTCAAGAGGCCGTCTGGGCTGCAAGGTAAAGGGGTTTTACTAAGGAAGTGGTAGATACAACGGCGCTTGGTAATCCCAGAGACTTTGCTTTTGATGTTCCTATGCATTTGCTTAGTATCTTTCTTTAGACAGGCAGGCATGGAGAGAGAGAGAGAGAGAGAGAGAGAGAGAGAGAGAGAGAGAGGATTGCATTGAACGAAGATAGCCTCTTGGTGGAAAGCCCTAGAGAGAGAGAGAGAGAGAGAGAGAGAGAGAGAGGATTGCATTGAACGAAGATAGCCTATTGGTGGAAAGCCCTATAGAGAAGCACTTTGCTTTGTGAATGTAGTTCCATTTCAGCCATTAAATAAGGGTCTGAGCAGATAAGTTACGAGCCTGTTAGGCGAAGCACTTTGCCTCTTCTCCTAAAGGAGGGGCTTCGAGCATTTTTTTGCTTAGATGCTTGTTTGGGAGAGACTAAAATGAAATCGTACAGTCTTCACAACTATTTGTAGCTTGAATGAGACAATGTGGACTACTTTTTGATTAGCTTCCTCCTTAAGTGTTAGCCTTTTGTCACGGCTGGGTCTACTCTTCACCTCTGGAGTGCCCACAGAAAATCTGTACGAAGACCTTTGCATAAATGGATGCTCAAGTATGTGTGGGTGTTTGGATTTGTACGTGTGAGAGCATATGTTTATACTATGGTCTACACCCCCTGTTATTTTATTTATGGTTTATAAGCGAGAACAAAAAGTCTTTACAACGGCACTATGGGCCATGAGTCTTGCACTTACCTCGCGCAGGTTTGCCTTTGTTTGCCTTGCTTGATGCAAGTAAGGCCTTGTTCTGCGCACTGTTATCCCTGTACTTCTCCTTGTCTTCCTCTTGCATGAGCGGGCCCAACTTCTCAAAATCGAGTGGTTTGGAGTTGAAGCTCTTGAAAAGCATATTTAACACTAACAATGCTTCACTTGCCAGATCTCCTTCCTCCATCTTCATTGTAAATAACCCTTTCGGGAGAGTAAGTAACGAGTAGATATAATGCCTCCACATTGTTGTCCTCCATTTCTCCACATCAATTGGGTTAGCTTGCGTTACTACCTTACCCGTGGCATCTACTTGATCCTTGGGCTTCAGTTCTTGGCCCATTGCAACTAACCAAATCTTCCTTGCTATGTGGCTCCTTATCTCCACCTTCTAGATCAAGTAGTTGCTTCCATCCAGCTTGCCAGTGTTCTCAAGCATCGGATCCTGAAACTAAACACGAACCACACTCGCAGGGTGCTGCCCGGTACTGCTGGAACTGAGGCAACAAACTGTTGCCGTAATGTGCTGCTCGCATCGAGGTCTTCAGTGGCTATATGAGGAGCCCAAAACTCTCACCCTTTCTGCCTTATGCAATCGGCTCACTGGTTGAGCTCTTCACGATGTCTAAGGGATGCTGGATCTGCCACTGCCTTTGCTGCACCGTGCTGACGCATCCGTCTCCACCTTCTCTGGTGCTCTGATGCACGTATGAGGCCTAGAACAGGAGCTAGATTCCCAGCCTTGCTGTTGCTGCCTTTTACTGCCTCCTCTATGCCTGCTGTGCACTCCTGGAAAGCTATTCTGCAGTATGCAAAGGGCAGGTTTGCAATGACTGTGCCCTCCCAGTGGGGGACTTTTATAGGGGCTTAAATGCTTCAACAGACTGGGCGACCCAGTCTGTAACAGATTGACTCGTCTGTAAATCTGGCTGACTTAGTCTGTGACTGGCTGACCACGGCAAGCTTTGGAGGCCTATAAAGCTTCCTCAGGCTTGCTCCACTTGCCCACAAATAGGGCCTTCTTCCTCTCTGTATGTATGGCCCGTGGACAGCCTTACATGCCCTCCATTGAGGCTATTCCCTTGCTGCAGATCTGCTCTGTGTCAGGGCCCATGTGGCCCAAGGGATGGCCAACATGGTACCATGGATGTCCCTTCCAGGACAGATCTGCCCTGAAAGGTGATCTCTGTTACATACAAGGAGGACAATCATATGCTGTCCATGTGGCATCCCGGTGCTGCCCACGTGGCAGCCTCTCCCCACACTCGTACAGTAGTCAATCCTTTATATATATATATCTCTTTGTTCGGGGGCTCACAATTGGGAAGCTGACCTGTATTGTTTGACACCCAGCTGCCTTATCAGAGTTCTGTTGCTCTTCTTAAACAATTTACTTTGTAAAATCATAAATATTATAGTCTCATGAAGGTATATCTTTCTATCACCTTACCAGAAATGCAAGTTCTAGAGGAATTTTCATCCAAGTGGTGGCCAGCTGTTGTCTTTTGAGGGTGTGCATGCCCTGGCAGCTACCTTATCAATGTTCTACTGCTCTTTTCAAAAATGTTTATTTGTAAGATGAGATATATTCTAGGACTTATATCTTTCTGTCACCTTAGTGGACATGCAAGTTCTAGAAGAATTTTCGTTCAATTGGTGGCCAGCTCTTGTGCCCTGGCAGCTACCTTATCAATGTTCTTTTGCTCTCTATTAAAGAATTAATGTGTAAGATGAGATATATTCTAGGTATACATGTGACAAGTTGAAATATAAAATTTCCCCCCCATTCTATGGGTTCAGCCAACAGCAAGTCATAGCTATCTTACCTTTATAGCAGGAGATTGAGTGCTGTTATCTACTAGAAGCAGAGACCCCTTAGGGGTGGACATCTTACAGGCATCACCATGTTGAGTTTAGCTAGATTTTTGCTTCAGGCATATCATACCAGGCTAAAGGGATTGAGTCAGGGTCAAATTTTCAGAAATGGGATGGAAAGTCAGCATAATCACAAAATTATCAAGGGCTTGCCATGCATATAAGCTGTGGAGGAGAATCTGAGACTATCTACAGCTGGACAGGAGGCCATCCGGCAGCTACAGCTTCTGTAGACTTCTGTAGAACAACACAGACTTTTACTGATTAGCTCAGCATTCAGCTCATGATATTTAAAGATCCTAAAGCGATACAAAATGAACCCTCATCGACACAGTTATGTTTAGCAAAAACTCGTTTTCATGTGTCTTAATGAAAAGTTTTGGTTTAAGTGATTGTTGTATTCACTCTTCCTTTTCACTCTTTCTGCTCAGGTAAAGGAAACCTATGTGTATAGAATTCTTTATGGTTTGTTCTTTAAATACGGCTCTCTTGGATAAACCTTCTGTCATCAGAGTGTTTTGGAAGGTCGAGGAGCATTTTTTAAATAAATAAGTAATTATTATGAATTTTGAAATTTATGTGCTCTCGTTTCTCTATTTTTCAGAATCAATGACATATTTAGGATAAAATATGTGTGGAAGAGGAAATTTGTAAATAGATATCTGGAGTTCTTCAATTGTACAGGGAATAAAATGGAGATTCAAGGAATATAATCTTAGTCATGCAAAAAACATTTTCCTGCTTAGATATGCGATAAGGGACTTCTGGTGTGTTGAGGCATATACGAATAATCAAGTCATAAGGGAATTCGCTCTAGTGAATTGGGTTGAGAAAACAGTCTTAGAGTTTATTTTCAGCGCGTATGGCGTATACATAACCTGTAAGAATTGTTGCTATAGGGAGCCTACTGTATTAGTACGTCTTGGGCTATATGTGGAAAGTGCGATATTGTTTCAACATGCAATGCATTACTTTGTTTGTGATTTTTAGGCCTGGAGATACCATTGTTATCAATTCTGGAGTGACACACATCATCACAAACCTTTCCATCGACAAGCCTCTCTGCCTGGTAGAGTCCATTCTACATTAGTGCTGGCTTGTTTGTGTGATCTTTAGATCTTGTTCACAAGAAATATACAGATTCTAAAATTTGAAGTTGTGCATGCTGCAGATGGGAGGAGGTGTGTCCCCAGAAGATACATTATTAATGTGCCCTCGAGGATTTGAAAGGTAAATATAATAATTGTAATGATGTGCTTTGAAATCAGAATAGTTGTATGTTATTGAGAGAGAGAGAGAGAGAGAGAGATGATATGATATTATATTATATGATTGTATTAAAGTCTGCACGAGACCCTTCAGGATCTATGGGACTGGTGATCATATTAACAAATAGTGATCCTTACATTTAGTGAAAGAAAATATCACAAACTTGCTATGTATTGAATACTTGTAGGGCTAGCTTGTGTGCTAGTCCTAGTAACTAGCTCGTGTGCTAGTCCTAGTAACTTGTTGCAGTGTTCCAAAGCTTCTTTTAAGTAGCTTCCTAGCTTTTTGGCTGGCTGCTCCAACAGACTTTTCAGATTGTCTCAGCTTTCCCCATAGCCTTCTTTGATGTGTGCATAGGCCCTACATTCTAGGAGTACATGATGCTCATTTTCTACCTCCCCTGTGGGGCAGATTTTGCAGGTTCTTTCCTTTCTGGGTCTTGCCCACCTACCCCTCGCTACCTCGAGATCATGTGAACTGGTTCTAATCTCGCAGAGGTATTTTTGCATTCTGTAGCTGTCCATTGAGTTAATTTCATGTTTGTAGAACTGCATTTTTGTTCCCGGGTTGTGTTCTAATTTCTGTAGCATTTTCTGCGTCACTATCCCCCGAATTTCAATGGATCCTCTGGTATACCAGCAGCTGTTATACCCCATGATTCCATCCATTTCATTCCTTCTCTTGACCATCCTGTATTTTTGTAGCTTCCATTGCCTTGTGTGGTATTCTATTGGTGTCCATCTCCTCTTTGTTGAGGTAGAGCACGAACCATCCAATAGTGTCTGTGCTAATGCTGCTATCAGTACGTTACCTCACTGAGTTCTTGAGGAACTTGAAGCTTTTCTAGTCTTTCCCACAGCTTCTTGTGTGGAACTGTATTGAAGGCTTTCCAGAGAGAGAGAGTTTATTAAAATCTAGGAAGACAGATGGGTCTATGAGACTGTGAGAAGCCTGATACAATAAACTGAAAAGGTGGAGCTACTAAACGAGCATCATCACCTATGCTAAATACTAAGTACTACATAGTCATAGCATCATCAGCATTTATCATATCAAATGCCATGTCTGGTCAGATACAATGGATACATGAGTGGAGGCTCCAGAAGGGGAGGTCATGTTTGACCCGGTGGTGGACGGGGTTGTACTAGTATGAGGTCAGAGATAGAATGTTGGTAGCTAATTGTGGATGCGGTCTCTTGTGGCCTCTCGGTGGTGGCTCTACGTCTAGCGGGCCATGGTAACTCCTGTCGGTCATGCTTTGTTCTTGAACATGGATGGGATGTCCCCAAGCATGATCCGTGCGTCCGCCCTCTGTCATGTGTGTTGTGTCCTTGGCTCTGGATACCTCGCCGACCACCCGTGATCTGGTGGTCTGTGTGGTTTGGCTGGAAGAACTCCGTAATCATACTTTGAGACGAGTCTTCTTGTGTGTGCTGCCCTTGTCTTTGCGATCTGTGTAAGCGCTCTTTGCACCTAACTGCCTCATGAATGAAGGTGGCCATGCATCTCTGATTTGGATAAGAGAGGAATCGGGAAAGGAGTCCAAAGCCATCTCTGAAGAGACAATGATAGTGGCCTCGGCTTTCATAGTACACAGGGTATCTGAAGATGAAGTGCTCCTTTGACTTGATCGCTCACAATCACACAGGGTACACATGTGCACTCCTCAGCTCGACCACTCTCAATGCGGAGTGGATGCGATCAAACACTGAACTGTCCAATAGAGACCCTCAGGGAATGTGGGAGGTGAATCCGGGTATACCATGGAGGATCAATAAAGCCCTCCTCGGAGATGCGCAAGCAATGACCCTTGTAGAAGCTGAGTTTCACTAGGTTCTGAATGTGTGTAGCTGTAGAAGGTCCTCGAGTATGACCTGGTTGACCTTGTGATATTTGAGGTGGAGAAATGGTGCATCAATGCTGTACTGGAAGGGGGGTTATCTATCCATGTGGCATCCCAATCTCTCAAACCACTTGCAAGTGTGCGTATACTAGCATCTTTGATCACCCTCAGCTGCTAGGGCCATAGGAGAGGATAGTGCACCCATGGTAGTCTACGTCACCCTGATGTACAGTCACCGTACCCTTTGAGCGAGAGAGCACCAAATTGATTTTAAAAGCGGCTCCATTGGAGATCTAGCATGTTCATTCAGACGTAGAACCTCATGCAAACAAAGCTACAGCTGCTCATTACTTTTCACAAAATCTGATTTCAATTATTGCAACTCTCTCTCTCTCTCTCAGAGAAAGTGTCATGAGGGCATGAGTTTATGGGCTGGCATGTGGGCAAGACCCTGGGAAAATGAGGTGGGCAAGGCCATGGGTTGTAGGTGTACAAGGACCCCCTAGGAATTAATGCCTTGGGGGTGAATTGATTGTTTGGTCCAAAGAGGGGGCAACAGGTCCCTTAGAATTAATGGTGGGTCAATGGTTTGGTCCAAAAAGAGCGCTATAGAGGGGGCATGGGGCAAATGAAACATGAGTGCCACGTGGCACTTTCCAAATGTATGGGAAGTATCTAGAAGGGAAATCGTGGGGGTGCCGACGGGAACTAGAAGGCCATACGCACGACGATTTGCACATGGGCTGTCCGTACGATGATTTGCACAGGGGCTAGGGGAGTTGGATGATTGTCTATACAAATCCTTGCTAGGAGCTTGATGCTGCGTTTTGGGCTGTGCTTGTTGGGATAGCGTTCTGTACGACCATTAGTAGGGGTTGGGACTACACTCAAGGCTACGTGGCGTGGGATTGCGTGCTGGTTGAATCACCCATCTTCTAGGGAGTTCGTGGTCCGGTTCCAGGGCTGATTATTGGCTGGAATTCGCACTTTGTTCTAGGGCTGATGCTGGCTGGAGCTTGCACATCTGCCCGCTGCAACTCTGTTGCCAGGAGAATTGTCTCTTCCTCTGTCAGTGCTGGATTAAGGGCCTGATTGCATTAAGGACTCCGGGTATGCTTCTTGTACTTTCCAGGTGTGGTTTGCTGTCCAGTTCTGTGAAGGATCAAGGCAGTCCTGGGAATAGTTGCGGGAGAACTGTGTGGCCAGGCTAGGCTGCCAGTAACGGTTCCTGGCTGTGTGCTTTCCACTGGGATGTCCATACAAATCTTTCCTAGATGCATCATCTACATTTGAAGCAATCGCACATTCCTTGTCCCATTGTCTTCACTCTATCCACCATTGCACAGTTAAAGGAATCCATTAAGAAACTTCAGAACGGTGTGTGCGCTGGTTTGGGACACCATATATAAGACTTCCATCCACGAGATCTTCAATGGGGCATGGTCACATCTTTCCAAGAGTTTTATCTAGAACTCGTTGACAGATGTTCAAGAGCTTATTTTGCAAAAGAATTTGTTGTCTCTTGCTTCTCACCAAGCGTCGATACTCTGTTCCAAGTCTGTTCCTTGCCTACGTGCCCTTGTTTGAGGAACCGAACCTTTAGATGGCTTTCTAAAACCGACCTGAAGGCCAACAAGAGGGCGGTACTAGACAATTAACCAGCCAATGCTCTCACATTAACAATTCAGCAAGTAATTAACCAGTGGAATGGGGCTCAACAAGTTGAATACATTCAAAAGGCCTGTCGTGGAAGCTGAGAGAGAGAACAAGAAGAAGAAGAAGAAGAGAGAAAGAGAGAGGACTTGGATGTGCAGCAAGGAGAAGCGAGAAGAGAGAGAGAGGGGGGGAGGGGGCTTGCCTTGAAATAGTAAGAGAGAAAGAGGGAACGTGGAAATTAGAGAAGGGCACAAAAAATGGATGAAATTCTTTTCGCTTTGAGAAGCTCACCCACCGTCAATAAGGCTTCCACGTTTCGATGTGGCAGGCCAAAAAGAAAGACACAGATTGGCCCCAAACCTTGGCGCCCCTTTCGGTATTTCTTTATTAGTTTTCAAACAATCAGAGAGCAAATTACACTGTGACTGAATCCTCCTTCAACAGGGGTAAAATCACAACCCCGAAGGCATCCAAAACTAAGCATAGCCTTTGCAATCTGTTGCACTAGCCAATCATGGCAGTAAGGCATCTAATTTCCAAAGCACCAAGCCCCTTCGAGGCTATCCCGGCATCCGCCCTAACTGGGTTGAGATATGCTAATCTCAACTTGGAGGTAGGCATCATTGGTACTGAAGATCATGACCTTGGTTTTTTAAGGTTGAGTTTAATGTCCCAACTAAAACAATATGGATGTAGAGTTCATAACTATCCCTACAAGCCCTCTAGTATATTTAAGTCATTGCTAATGAAAGGAGTGTCTGATATGTCATGCTCACCCCTGAAGGAGGATCAATTGTCCATCTTTTGAGAAGTAATGGACTTATTCATATAAATGCCTCCGCAAGTGTCTCCATTGGGATTTCAGTGGCTGCTCTAGGTGATTTTTCTGCTGATCTTCCTATAGATCCTCGGGGCACCACGGAGTGGCTCTCCTACAGGATGTAGATCTGCGTCCCTTTGTGCAGCTAGATGGTGCAAATACTCGTGCAAATTGAACAGGGTGCTTGTTTGCACCTAGACTGCCCCAAAGACTGAACTTTTAAATACCCCTGCATCAGGGCGCTTTTATAGGCCAATAGGCCCTGCTGACCTGGCCAACCAGCCCACAGAATGGGCCGACCCGCTTTGTGTCTGCAGACCTGCTTGTGTGCCTATATAAGGTCCTGGGTCACCCTCCTATTTCTGGGTCCTTCCCCTGCCAGTACCCTCTATATATAAACGACCTGACCCATGAACTGGACCGATCCAGTTTGTGGTACTGCTGCTGTCAGCCGACCTACTGCAGACAGTGATTACTGTCTGCAGTCCTCCGCAATCAGCTCCTGGCTTGCTGTCCTGGCCTGGCAGCTCTGCCGACCATCTCTGCTGCTGCCACTCTGATCCAGCTGCAGGTGCCTTCTGCCCTCTAGCAGCCCTTGAAAGCTGCCCTTGTGGCAGCCCCATCCATTGGCTCTTCTTGATAGGCCCATGGCTGGCTGCATGCAGCCATATATCAAACCTTATTTCAGGCTATGACTGCTGCCCTAAACTGAACATATGTAGGATGATCTGTTGCTGCCCACAGGGCAGTCTTTCTGCCTCCCTCTCCATATGACCAGATAGCACAATGCATACACATACTTTTGCAAGTAGCAAGCCCTGTCGCCCTCGTCATATGGGGCTAACAGGTGGGGCATTGCCCCTTTTTATCCAACTATCCACCATATCTAAAACTCTCTTCCATTAAGCACTCCATGCATCCTTACCCTTAGGCCATGGGGCCCAAAGTTTGATTGCCTCGTGGCCAAAGAAATAAAGCATGTGTGCATTTTCCTCAAGGGAGACTTTTTTTTTGCTCTCTTATGGAAGACTTCTTCTTCCCTGTGCTTAGAATTTTTAGAAAACATAAGAAAATAAGCTTCAAGTTCCATGAAATGAATTCTAGGTTTTGAGATAAGGAGTTCGAAGGTACAAGCTACAAAATTCCAAATTCTGAATCCCTCCGAAAATAAGCATCGAGGCTTTGTCCATCCTAATAGCACTTCTGGCTGCACGTGCTTCTCTTCCAAGTTGTGGTCTATCAGGTTGGCAATATCCATCAGATTGCCATGACGAAGCTGAAGAATTAGGACGACTCGGATCTTTGTCTCCTTTTATGGTCCTTCTTCTTTACCTTCTTGGGCTCCTTTCTTTCTTCATCTACCCTATCCTCTTCTCATCATCATATTCTCAAGTACTATTTTTGTTCCTGTTAATGTAGCTGGATTGGGTTGTCTTACCTTCTTTTTGGCTTCTCTTTCTGCTTCATCTGCTCCTCCTTTGAGGAAACCTGTTTCTTAGCTGCCTTCTCTTTGGCTTTGTCCCAATTGATTGTTCTCAGGCATTGCAAAGGCGTATCACCAGTGACCATATCAGAGAACCAATTTCAAATCTGACTGTATATCAGCTTTAAAAGGGTCAAAAGTTTGAAATATATTTGTTGATTCTTGGTCCCTTTCTGACTTTCTCTTTTGGCTCTTCCTAATTGAATTTTGATATGGAGCATCGTTCGTTAAATGTGTTTCTGCTTAATATTCTTCCTATATGTATGTATATTGTGTCACAGGATGTGAGGGTGAGCAACGCAATGTGAATAACTCTTCATGCAATGGCTTATTTTGCTGCTTATGACTCTCATGGATTATTGTTAATAAAGTTTATTTTGTCATCTTCCCCCCACAAAATCGGCAGTGCATTGGAGTTTTCAGCCAGTGGAAGGGTGGCCAACTTGACTGTCATAGCAGAGCTTGGAAGTTGTTTGCTGCATAGGAAGGGTCGCCTTACTATTGAGGGCTGTGCTCTACGCTGTGGAGAGCACCCACTAGAGCACCTGTCTTGTGCAATCGTGAGCACTGCTGATGCACTGCCCTGTTCTCCTTTCATGAAGAGGCAGAATGGGGTGTCAGTAATTGAAACAAAAATTGAAGGAGGCAGGGAAGCCGTAAGGACTAGCGGAAGCCTTGTACTTAAGGAGGTGAGGGTGGTGTATGCTCGGGCAGCCCTTCTGTTCTGGTTCAACGTGTCTCAGAAATGCTTAGCCGACCTTGAGACTCCATTCCTTGCAGGTCACGTGTAAGAAAAGTTCATTTCCTGCATATACATTTGGAACCGGAGCCTTCTGATTGAAAGCACCTGCTCTCCTGCTAGTAGAAATCTGTGAATGTAGTTATATTTTGTATGTTCTTTGTTTTGGAAATGTACCATGCTATCTGTAGATAGTAAAAGAGTTTCCCTTATACGTTATCTTTCCCTTATGTGAATTCAATTATGCTGTGAAGAAAGTACTAGCCACTGTTTTGGTCCTTTTCCTAAGATCCAAATGGATCAAAGTTCGATTGTTTCGTTGATGGAAATACCCAACATTTGTGAGATATGTGCAATTCTTAATTTTAGCTGATGAGCAATTCCTCTCATGTTCATGGTTTTGAATTTCAAGGGGGGATGTGCGGGTGCAAATTTTTTCACTTGCAGCAAATAATTTTGAAAGTAATCTTTCAAGTCACATAATTTGCATATTTGATTAGCCCTCCCCTAAGCCTTGGAATCTTCATGACATTTCATTATTCTCAAGGGACCAATCTTTGGATTGTGAGTCCACTTCTGTATGAACTTATGGGTAAGTTGTGCTAATGTAGTATATCTCACTTTTGGCAAGAGAGTTGAGGATTTAAAACCCCAAATCTCCTGCCCCTCCCTTTAAATGACCTCTCCTTTATGGTCACTCTCTGAGATCTTCGTAGGATGAGCATTCTTAGTGAATTATTTTTTATTGAGTCTGCCAAGCCCAAAAGGAACATCCCTTTCGAATTAATGGGGTGGCCTTTTAATGATAGAAAGTGGACAAAGGAATGCCTTGTTCCAGTTCAATTGGAAAGGAGGTTTCACTTGGAGCAAATTTTTTAAAGTTTTCAACGTATTATACAGCAAGGTCTTTTGTGGATGTGACATGCGCGCAAGTGTGTATATATGCACACAACCACATATACGGTATAGGCATCTATGTATGTATTTGTGTGTGTATGTAACACGCCTGTGCTCGCACATGTGCACACACGTAGAGGGGCACGCGTTATATAAGTGCATTCAATTAGTTCTGGGCATGTGAGACAGATTGCCATTTCCATAAGGTAAGTGATGGCACGATTTGCATGGAATGAGTGCTAGGCTTGTGCAATGAACTGACAAAACGTTGGGTGCATGGTGAGTAAACATGTTGCTTAGAAACAAATGAATAGAAAGAAAAGAGTACTCAAGTGAATGATTTTCATTGCAAGGCCCAATGGACACTGAAGTTACAATCGGTTTTTCGGTCGAACTCTATGCACTCCCAGTTGCATAGGCAACAAGATGACTCTAACTTATAAAAGGCTTTCTAGCAAGGCGTGGAGGGTATAATTGGTTTGCATTTACATTCGTTTGTACTTACCCATTTGTTATGAATCAAGTATTAATCATATGTCTTCATGGGTATGTGATCTACATATATAACTCCACAATGTTGGTGAGATCGCCCAACAACCAAGATTGCAATACCATTTTGTTTTGTGTGTTATTCACTTGATTGGTTAGCACCATTGCATTGCAAAGTCATACACCAATATGTCTACCTTATATTTGGTTATATTGAGTTTCAACATGACGTCTTTCTTGTTGAACTTATGTTCAAATTCTTCAAGAAGGCCTCAAACTTATCTCATGTGGTGAAGTTATAATTTGGATACTGATCAAACCACTCAATGGCTTTGTCTATGAAGTGGTTGGGAAGCACATCAAGTGCTGTAGTTCGTACAAAACTTTGCACATGGGATTAAGGATTCTCTCCCTTTGAGAGAATCCTTAAGTGGAATCAAACCAGTCAATGGCTTTGTCTATGAACATGGTTGGGAAGCACATCAAGTGTTGTAGTTCGTAGAAAACTTTGCACATGGGATTGAGGATTCTCTCCCTTTCGTCCCATGTATGTTTGGAATTTTATTCTTAACTTTGGTCCCTTCTTGCTTTTGTATCTCTATGTGGACTTCGAATAAAAATCTCCATTACAGCTCGCATTGACAAACTCAAACTTTGCCGTTGTGATGTTGTGAGGACCCACTTCCCAATTCTTGCTAGATTTTGCTTGAATCTCCTTGTTGTGTTAGTTATTTTTCATGGAAGCTTCTACAAATGGTGCTCTCTCACAAAAATCAAATTTGTCCCGAACATGGCTTGGTAACCTAGCTTTTCGACAAGCTATTTTTAAGGAGAGCTTTTTTTGACTCTTCATGCACATCGAAAGATTTTACTTTTCAACTCCAAAAATGCTCCATTATTATCCCTTTATTTCTATTTACATTTGACGACATATCATGGACCAACTAGAGCACTTGCATTGATTAGCGAAGTTTAGAGGTATGCACGTCCCAACAGTATCTATAGGTTGAATGTCTATAGCATATGGTCACTAGCACCACTCTAATAGAGGAATCCCAATGGAGATCTCATATTTCCATTGTCCAATTGCTATTGCTTGTGGTGACCATCATTCAATAGTCAAACCATGCATCATGAGGTTCATTTCTTTTTAATTAGGCATGGCTATTCATTGTACAAAAGTATATGTTATCATATTTCAATCAAACCTTGCTTTCAGAGAGATATCGTGTTTAGCCTACTCTAGATGAATCTTATCTTGATGAATAATCCATGTGGCCAATATTATTAGTGAATTGTACATGGTGCCTAGATTGAAGATTCGGAAAAAGTCTTTATTAGTGCTACTTGTATATTTATGATCATGCTCTTATCTACTTGTGTATAGGGTTACATACATTTGCAATGATTGAATCAAGGATTACAAGAAGTCTCCTATGAATTGTGTAGAGACCAACACGTATAAATCTCTCTCAATGGAAAGAAGCTCCCACTCTTCTTCTATTTTCTTTTCAAATGGAGCAATTCTAGAGGTTTGGGAAGAGCAAGTGGCTTCGCGGGAGGTTTGGGGGGTTAGGAAGAGGTCCGGAGGAGTGCCAAGTGTTGCACAAGAGGGATTGTGCACGACAATGACACATGGCAACCATGAGGGACTGGACTCTGGAGGTGGCAGACCAGCAACACAAAGGGTGGTGGTGCAATGCCATATGGAGCCTGGAGGTTGGACTGTGATGCAATAGATTTGTGGCATAGCAGATATGATGCAGAGCAGTTAAAGATCAAAAGGTGCAGCAGTTCTGATGTAAGGGGTAGAACTTAGAAGGTAGCTCGACAGATTTGACGTGAGGGAAAGCTCACAATCCATTGATGCACATACTTGCCATGTGAGCAGACTCTTAGTGTGCGGGTCTCGAGATTAACACGCAATAATTTTGACACATACAAGAGGATGGGGGGTAGATCTGTTGCCACCAGTGGAACCAACACATGGCAGGATGCCATTTCATGAGTGCCAACAAGACATGCTCTTGGCTCTTTCCCACGACTTTCGCAGGAAGAGCTAGGTATTCTTAGTATGCAGGGTCCCGAGGCTTCTATAGATATATCGGGGTTGTTGTTTGAAGTATATGTGTAGCTTAGGAACTCGAGTCGTGTTCCGATGAGAGACATAGGCTTAAGTGTGGTAAGTGAACATAGTGCATGCATGTGTAAAAGGAACGTGTATCATCATGGTTGAGGTAATGAAGGCTTTCGCCTTCATTGGGGGTTGAGAGGTTTAGGAGGAGTTTAAGGGTTAGAGGAAAGTTCGGGGTTTAGAAGGAGGTTCCAAGGTTTAGAAAGAGGTTCCAGAGTTTAGAAGGAGGTTCCAGAGTTTAGAAGAGGTTCCAGGGTTAGAAGGAGGATCCAAGGTTCATGGTAGAGTACATGGTGAAGAGCTCGTCTCCCTTGTAGATCATGGAGGTTAAGGGTTGAGGAACTAAGGGTTTAGGGGGAGCATAGGAGTGGGAGAGGAAGAAGGTGTAAGAGCATGGGGGAAAGAAGAGAGAGGAGGGAGGAGGAGGAGGAGGAGGAGGAGGAGGAGGGAGGAGGAGAGGGAGAGGATGGGTTGCAAGGTTGGAGGAGAGGGGAGGAGGAGTTGCAAGGTTAGGACATGCTTTTGGACGTGGAGTGCAAGGAAGCATGGACACTTGAGACAATTGCTTGGAATACCAAAGTAGAACAACACAATGCCCCAAAGAGTCTGGGCCTCAACCATTATGAAGTATTCATACAAGTTGTGGAGAGCTTCTCTCTTTGCATGTAGGAATTGTAAGACATTCTCTCTCTACATGTAGAACTTGCATATAGAAGTTGCATGTAGGAGTTGCATGTAGAACTCGCATGTTGCATGTTGCATGTAGGAGTTGCATGTAGAACTCGCATGTAGAACATGCATGTAGGAATCGCATGTAGGACTTGCATGTAGGAGTTGCATGTAGGACTTGCATGTAGGAGTTGCAAGTAGAACTTGCATGTAGGAGTTGCAAGTAGAAGTTGCAAGTAGAACTAGCATGTAAGAGTTGTATGTAGAACTCGCATGTAGGAGGTGCATGTAGGATTCACATGTAGGAGTTGCAAGTAGAACTTGCATGTAGGAGTTGCAAGTAGAAGTTGCAAGTAGAACTCGCATGTAGGAGTTGCATGTAGAACTCGCATGTAGGAGTTGCATGTAGGAATCGTATGTAGAACATGCAAGTTGGATTTTCTAAGAGGGATTATTTCTAGCCTTATGCAAGTACAAGCGGAGCTTTGCTGCTACTTTACACACATTCTGTTCTACCTAAGTCCATGTTGGCACAGAGACAACACACGCGATGTCCCCAACAAGACACACAAGAAGACACATGGCACGACAAAGAAGACACATGGTGTGACAAAGAGAGAGAAGAGCACGAGCGCGAGAGGAGAGGGAGGAGAGAGAGGGGGGGATATACATACATACATACATACATATATACATATATAGGTATGTATGTATGTATGTATAACATACTGTCTCTCTTTGTGAAAACTTGCAAACATTGTTTTTGTTACATGGTAGTTTATACATAATAATTTATCATGATGTTTTTTAAATCAAAGCACGATGTAAAAAGCAGTTAGCTTGTGTCGTGTGTGATTTATTTTTCTATTGAATATTGGCGTGACATAAGGAGAGTCAAGTATGCTTACCATGAATTCAATGAGATAGATATACAACTTCATGTTATAAGTTCAATGTTTTTAATGGATACTTTAGTTTTGTTTCTTATGTTTTAGATTTTCGTTCTTATCTCGTAAAAATGCAAAGCTTTTGGGTAACTGTAAATGTTGCCCAAAGCATTTGCAATATGTTGCATATCTCTTTTATGTCAAGTGAAGTACTTTGTTTATGTCTCGAGCATGAATAAGCCAAGACATCCTTGATGTGACAAATAATGTAATATT
The DNA here is from genome assembly GCF_047967505.1 of Dipteris shenzhenensis. Lineage (NCBI taxonomy): Eukaryota > Viridiplantae > Streptophyta > Polypodiopsida > Gleicheniales > Dipteridaceae > Dipteris > Dipteris shenzhenensis. The sequence goes on from NC_141601.1 coordinate 25,582,936, forward strand.
TAGTAGTTCCACATTTTAACAAACTTAGATGACAGATATAAGTTGTGATGTAAATAATAGTTTCATTTCTTATTTTTTAGAGTATGCAACTAAATTTTGAATTGCTACACTTATCTTATGATCTTCATGATTTTAGCATGATCATTTCGTAAATTTAATCAATTTAAGCTACAGCCAATTCAATAAAAGAAGTGGAAAAGTTCAATAATGTTTCATTTGCTCATATGTTCTAATCTTTTAGTGTATTGAATTACATACTTTTTCATTATAGTTTCCTTTGATGGAACAGCATGAAGGATTCAACAAATGGAACAAATGAGTTATTTATTCAAAAGAGGAGAGACCTTTATACGGGCAACAATTGATACAATGCATGTGCCCATAGGAGAGAATCTCCACATTCACAAATCACTCCACTGATTTCTCAATCAAGCTCATGAGTCTCTCAATCACACCTAATAGAACCTTCTACTACCAAACCTGGTCACACTAACCTGATACACCTTGGTACATCCCATTACATCAATTTGTCCTTCATACCCCCCCATAAAGTAATGACCTCACCCCAGTAGTAGTACATGGGAAGCTTCATGGTTTGCTCACACCTAGTAACAACACTCATGACCCCAACCTGCGACTCACTCTGGTAATGGCTCTTGTTTACAATTGGAATATTGGACAATGACTATGTATGGAAATCCCCATGGGGCCAACAAGGTAAAACCTCAAACATAAGACTAACAATCATTTAGGGGACATCCCAGGCCAAAGAAACCTTATTGACCACACACGCAAAACAACTTAGAAAACATATGGGTCATCACCCTTGTCAAGATTGACTTGGGTGGTGAAAGCAATGAGAGCTTTAACATCCTCTGGTTCTTCTTCTTCTTCTTTCTCTGCATCTTCCACAAGGTTTGCTAAAAATTTCTTCTTTGTACAGCACTCTTTCTCAAAATATCCAGGCTTTCCACAAAAGTTTCACTTCGTCTTGCTCTTGCTGGTGGATCCCTTGAAGTTGCTTTTGACCAAGTATGCCCCATGTTCTTTGTAGTCATTCCTATGCTTGATTTTCCTTTCCTCTTCCAAGAGGGATGCCTCAATTTCCACCAAACTAATCTCTTGCTGGTGGATCCCTTGAAGTTGACTTTGACCAAGTATGCCCCATGTTCTTTGTAGTCATTCATCTATTTAATTTTCCTTTCCTCTTCCAAGAGGGATGCCTCAATTTCCATCAAACTAATCTCTAGCACATTGGTGAGAGTAGACAATAGTGCCATATTCTTCATTTAGGCTTTTGAGCAAAATAGCAATTACAATATCATCATCAAGATCAAACTTGATGCTAGCTAATTGAGTCACTATGCTTTTCATGGAGTTCAAATGATTTTAGTGAATATTGTGTATTCTATGTAATAAAGTTTTTGAAGAACCTAAAATGTTATATATTTTAGCCTTTTGCTAAATTCATCTATTGTAAAATTTGTGCACGTTTTTTAAAAACAACCAAATTTTTCCTAATTTTGAGAGAATCTTTAAGGAGAAAAATTTGCAATTACCCAAAGAATCCAAAATAGTGTTTTTGATGATGGAATGGCCTATGCAATGGATACAATTGGATTGCTATGGATCTATTATTCTCGAGTGAGCTCCATGAGTAAGGTGCTAGTAAGATCTCACGATGTTGGATTGTAACTTGTATGTGCCTATTATTGTGTGTGTATGTGCGTGCGTGTGTGCATACGTGTGCGTGCGCATGTGTGTGTGCACGTGCGCATGCTAGTGCATGATGCTAGTGCATGTGCACACACGTGTGTGTGCATGCACATGTACATGTGATGTATGTGCACACATGGGGGGGTGTGCATCTGCATGCACGCGTGCCTATGTGCATAACCATCTACCTTGTAACTTTATCTTGTGCAAATTACTCACACATACCGCACCTAGGAAAGTAAGTTTTTTTTAAAAAAGTGTTTAGTTAAGCACTATATTTCATTGAGAACATCTTTTTAAATGTCTAATATTATGAAAAATTTTATGTTTCATTTTATTTTTTTGAATGATGCATAGTTGCAAATGGCTTTGTAGATAATTGTTCATCATAGAGAAACCAACTAATTCATAAGGCAAGGTCTATATGCTTAAAGTCATTCTGCTTACATTTTACATGTCATATAATAGCGGTCATCTATATATAAATACCCAAGCCCCAAAACACTATATATTCATATGCCATAGAGTAATAGACATTTGGATACTAATACCCAAACCCATCTCTCTCTAGATCCTGATTTTCCAAGTATGATTGGATCTTTTCTAGAGAGGATTTTGGCTATCCTCATCCTTTTAGATTCATCATACCATCTTTCAAGCTCAAGATATCACAAGAAGTGGAGTTTTGCTGCTACCCTACACACACAAGGTTCTCATCTTCATTGCTTTAGACTATGCTTCTAGCCCTTGTTGGCACAGGTTTAACAAGGACTAAGTGGATATGCAAGGTCAAACACAAGATTGATGGTATTCTCAACAAGTATAAGGCCAAGGGGTCACATATAGCTTGAATGAAGATGGTAGTGATTGGATTCACAACCCATTTATGGTGGCTCATCTTCCAAATGGATGTGAAGTTAGCTATTTTGAGCAAGGATATCAAGGATGTTGGAGTAGCCACTTGGATTCTGGATCCAAGGTGACAACATACAAAGACTCAAAAGGCACTGTATCGATGGCATAAGCCCTTGGTTCATCAAGGCAAAAACCCTTTCTTTGAAGTGAGGTGATAAGCCCTATCCTCGAGGCATATTTATCTTTGTTTAACTCACCTTGTAGATCTCTCCATCTTTGATTTGAGATAGAAAGATCTCCATTCTGCTTTGTGGAGCTCTAGTTATTGTTACTTGAGTGATGTTCTTCCTTGCGGAAGATTTGTGAAGTTGTTGACCTTGTGAGAACTTATAAGTTTTCATTAGGGTATAAGTGTGCTCTTATCTTCTTAAGTTATGCATCCTTATTCAACTTAATCGAGTAGCCCCTTGCAACTCTCCTTCAAAGAGACTAGCCAAAGTATAGCAATCACTGCTCCACTAGCATAGCAGCTTCAAGCACAAAGAAAAGCTACATTGGTGATGACATTACAAAGTAAGGCATTAGAGTTACCAAGGTCACTATAGCAAGCAACACACAATAATTCCAAGCAAGCAAGAAGAAGATGCATAAGACACCCATGAGGGATGTGGAAATGAGGAGACACACTTTCGAGGGACAACAAGCTGAAATGCCCTTGAGAAGATCTAGAGTGTCTAGACCACCTAAGAGATTTGTTCCAGGGGCAGACTATGTGATGCTTACTGATTGCAGGGAGCCTTCTTGCTATAGGGAGGCTATGATGCACTAGGATCAGTGGAAGTGGGAGTATGCTATGCAATCAGAGATGAATTCACTCATGAAAAATAAGGCTTGGGACTTGGTTTCATGTAGATGGGTCTACAAGATGGTCACAGTTGATGATGTGCCTAAGTACAACTTTCATGAAAAGACCAAACACATTGAGGTCAAGTACCATTTTATTAGGTAGGAACTTGAGGACAAGCACATAGAGCTTGTCAAGGTTCATATAGATGATAATCCTATAGATATGCTGACGATGAAGAGTCTACCTAGTCAACGGTTTGAGTATTGTCGTGTATTGATGGGCATTGGATAGTATGTCCATTGGTTGTTCCCCCTTAAAGGCACATTGGCGTTTAAGTGGGAGGTTGTGGGGGTTAAAGGCCACTGTACCTTAACTTCGGTTATGTAAAATACTCAAACACATATATATATGGATGACATAAAAGTTTAGGGTATTCTGCACCCATCAAAACTTGTGTGGCTCTCTTCTGGCTCTCTCTCTCTCTCTCTCTCTCTCTCTCTCTCTCCCTATTCCATTTTGCTTTCGTTGTTGAGATCTCTCAGTCACGCCATGTTATGAGCCTACTTTTTGTGGATAGTTTACAATAGAGGACTCTCCATAGAGAAAAAGGAACCATGAGTAAAGGCATTAAAGACCAATGTGATGCAAGTGCACTGCCCAAACCTTTGAAGAATCCATAGGTCCATGTTGCTCACTTGTTTTGGCTTTGGCCCTCAAGTATATCCAATGATAGTTCATCATACACACCATCATCATTCATGAAAGAGCTTTGAAAGAGCGTGTCCTTCGCACATGACTACTTTCTTCCGTCGATGTGTCAATTCTTTGTCTAGGCTCTTCTTTTCCTTAGGAAAGACTTGTCATCGATAATGTGAAAGAATTGAATGTTGGGGTTGGGGAACTTATTAGGCCTCTTCAAATTGTGTGCAGCACCACACAGTTTTAATAATGCTTAAGGTCGTGACATTATCCAAATGGTTCATGCTTTGTGTTGTTATCAACACGAAGCATGAACCATTCAAATTATGTGCAACACCACATAGTTTTAGTTATTGAAGGTGTAGGTATAGATGGTTTTAAAAGGTGGGCCAAGTTACTTATAATGGTCAATTATTAAGATGCAGAATGTCAACCATCAAGGCTAGAGGCAGTGTGAGAAGGACGAGCTTAGAAGAAAATGTAGGAAGATGGCACTGCTGTGTAAAAAGGGATTAAAAGCAAAAGCCACCAAAGATAGCATTGGGAGCAAGAATGACACAAAAAAATGGAATCTAAGAAGTGATACTCCTAAACCCCTTTCAAGTGTGTGCGGCACCACACATGGTAGGCAACAACTCCCTCCCTCCATCACTTTTGGACTTAAGACAACCTCCAGGCTCCATCTTGTGCATTAGAAGAATGCACATAAGCTCCCACTTTAGTATAGGTTTGTGCATTAGAAGAATGCACGTAAGCTTCCCCTTTAGTATAGGTTTGGTACTCACAAGTTCTTATTGTCTTCATCTCAGCTTTATCTCCTAACGTTTTTAGATTTATTTTTTCCTTTGTTAGGTGTTTCCTTTTTTTCTTTTTAAAGGATAAACAACTTTAACTTTTCTTAAAACCCTCTATTTCTCCTTGCCCCCTAAGTTGCATTAATTCGGGCGTATTTTTTTAAATTTAAAAAAAACGCTCAAATACACATTTTTTACGATTTAAGACATTTCAAACATTTTTTGCTATTTTATTCGTACGAATAAGTTATTCGTATGAATAACTTATTTGTTTGAATAACTGGCTATTCGCACGAATAACTTTATTCGTACGAATAATTGGCTATTCGTACAAATAACATAGTTTATTCATACGAATAAACCTAGTATAAACATGCAACCACTGCCATTTTTGGTATTCATATGAATATAGCCACCTGTTTTCCTTGCCACCTCAGCCACTTGCTTGCCAACCTTGCTACCTCCTGCTTGCCTACGGCACCTACCAGCTCACCCACCTTTCATAGGTACCTTCAAAACCCTTGTTTGCTGATGACTAACACTCATCTCTCTTGTGAGAGATGTGTGTTGCAGTCTTTCGTTATTAAAATTAATGTTTATTTTGTTTTGTTTAGGACTGGCACTCATCTCTCTTAGGAGAGTTGTGTGCTGCAGTCTTTTTAAATTATTTAATATTTGTTTTGTATTTCATTTTAGTGTATAGATAGACTATCACTCATCTCTCTTGCGAGAGTTGTGTGCTGTAGTCTGTTTTTGTTAATTAATGTTTTGTTTGTAATTTAGTCTTTTTAATGTTTGTTTTCATTTATGTTTGAGACTGGCACTCATCTCTCATACGAGAGTTGTGTGTTGTAGTTTCAATTTTAATATAAATAATTATTTTTTACATGAGGCTGGCACTCATCTCTCTTAAGAGAGTTGTGTGTTGCTGTCTCAGTTTGTATAGAAATGTTTGTTTGTAGGAACTCTTGGGCTGGCACTCATCTCTATTAAGAGAGTTGTGGTTGCAGTCCAAGCTTAGTGATGTTTTCATAGATGCTTATTCTGGCACTCATCCCTCCCTTGAGAGTTGTGTGTTGCAGTCTAAGTTTAGAGATGTTTTCAAGCATACTTAGTCTAGCACTCAACTGTCCCCATGCGATGTGCTCTTAGACCCTGAGGCACCAACTCAATATGTAATATGTTATTACCCTCGTCCAAAATCTAGGGTATGGGGGGACAAGGTCCATATATAATATGCATGGATTTCCTTTTTAAAATTCAAATATGCAAGGGAAAAATATGAAAATTTCATGTCCCCCCCCCCCACAAAATATAAGGTATATACCTTGAAAAATATGCAAGATTTTAAGATTTGTACATATTTTTCATAATATGTGAGGCCCAAGGGGGGGGTCTTTTGGGTGAGAGGGGGTAAAACAAAAAATACACTAAAATATGAAAACCCATCTCCTTTCAAATTAATGTAACTTTTTCGAGTGTTACCCAAATTTGAAGGTGTAAAGACATATTTGAAGCTCTTTTAGCGTAGAACACAACCATGTTAATTCTACTCATGTCATATTGTTAAAATTCATCTCATCCTCAAGATTTAAAGGGAGTTAGCGCCCCAGGTCTTAGACACTTAGTCTGACACTCAACTATCCTTTGATAGTTGTGTGTTGCAGTCTAAAATATGAAAACCCATCTCCTTTCAAATTAATGTAACTTTTTCAAGTGTTACCCAAATTTGAAGGTGTAAAGACATATTTGAAGCTCTTTTAGTGTAGAATACAACCATGTTAATTTGAATAATTTCTACTCGTGTCATATTGTTAAAATTCATCGCATAATCAAGATTTGGATAGGTTTTCTTACTGAAGGGAGTTAGCGCCCCAGGTCTTAAACACTTAGTCTGACATTCAACTATCCTTTGATAGTTGTGTGTTACAGTCTAAGTTAGGTATCATGCGATGTGCTCTTAGACACTTAGTCTGGCACTCAACTGTCCCTTGATAGTTATGCATTGTAGTATAAGTTAGATATCATGCGAGGTTTTCTTTTTAGACACTTAGTCTGGCACTCAATTGCCCTTTGTTGATAGTTGTGTGTTGTAATTGAAGCCTAGTGTTAGATGGTGAAGCCCATGGTTAGGGTTACACCTAGGTCATTTTTTGTGCAAGTTACATGCTTATTTTTTGTTTTCTGTAGTCTGTTACATGATGTGAGCTTGAGTTGAGAGATTATACCTAGGTCATTTTTTAGACTGCTTGCATTGTTAATTGTTATTTCTTATCGCACCTAGCACTGAATTCTTTTTTGAATTCTATGTTGCAGATTATTGCATATTAGATGGCTCACATGGGTGAGAAGAGAAAGTTTTAGCAACCTGATCTCAGTAAGACTCAGTAATCTGATCTCAGTAAGACTCATTAACTTGACCTCAGTAAGACTCAGTAACCTGCTGATCTCAGTAAGACTCAGAGGAAGGTGCTGAAAAATGAGAATGTATACTTCTTAATGAATGTTGATCAGGACATCATTGAGACAGCTTTCAACAATGGTGAAAGTGGTGTATAGAATTTGGTTAGGACAATGGCAGAACATGGAGGGAGGACCTTGCGTGACCGATTTCTAGATGTATTTATAATAGAGTCTATAGACCAGTTCATGCACCACTTCACGTTGGAGAGTCGACGATGCCTCGGTCAAATAAATCGAGACATCACCTCCTGTGACATGAAGTGGGAGGGTCCTATTATAGAAGCCAAGGTCACGTACATCAAGAATGCATGGTGAAGTTTCAAAGACAAAGGAGCTACCTCATCCTCCCTTCCATCAATGCACCCATGCCTCAAGCACAACTGCAGCCACAAGCACCAATGCACCCACACCCCTAGTCACAAGCCACATTGCACCCATTGCAACCATAAGCACCACTGCAGCCACACCACACATATGCACCAATGCATCGCTGTCTTCCTCCGTATTCCTTTTTCCCAAGTCTTCCATACCCACAAGCACTTCCTCCACTCGGTCCACGTCTCCCACCACATGCATGCCCACATTTCTCCACTTCTTTTGCTTCTCCGTTTGTGCCTCCTGCCGTACATGTAGACCAATTTCCATCTCCTTCATACTCGCCTACACCAAGAATGCACGATCTATATGAACAAGCAGATAGATTTCCATCTCCTTAATTCTCGCCTGCACAAGCACCACCCGCATCACATGACTTGCATGATCGTGCACCAGTGGCAAGACCTATGCGGCCCATACTACTTCAGCGACTAGACATTTGATTCACACCTAGTGCGGCTGTGGGCACAGACACACATGGAATAGTCAACATGTGCAATCTTCTTGTCGCTCCATTTGATCCACACAAGATTTATGCATGTGAGGTGCTAAAGCTTTCTGTGCCCACCTATGCATTGAAGGTCAGAGCCTTGGAAGAAGCCACGTGCTTGGGCGATGTCGTACATCTCGGCATCATCCGAGCTATAGGTCTAGTCCATGATGATAATCCAATGATACTATTTCCATTCTAGAATGGAAAGAGGGAAGTTTGGGGTTTAGAAGGAGGTTCAAGGTTTAGGAGGTTCCTAGGTTTAGAAAGAGGTTCCAAAGTTCAGAAGGAGGTTCCAAAGTTTAGAAGAGGTTCCAGGGTTAGAAGGAGGATCCAAGGTTCAGGGTAGAGTACATGGTGGATGACTCGTCTCCCTTGTAGATCATGGAGGTTAAGGGTTGTAAAACTAAGGGTTTAGGGGGAGCATAGGAGTGGGAGAGGAAGAAGGTGTAAGAGCATGGGGGAAAGAAGAGAGAGGAGGGAGGAGGAGGAGGAGGGAGGAGGAGGGAGGGAGGAGGAGGAGGGGGGACGAGGAGGAGGAGGAGGAGGAGGAGAGGGAGGAGGAGAGGGAGAGGATGGGTTGCAAGTTGGAGGAGAGGGGAGGAGGAGTTGCAAGGTTAGGACATGCTTTTGGACGTGGAGTGCAAGGAAGCATGGACACTTGAGACAATTGCTTGGAATACCAAAGTAAAACTCAACACAATGCCCCAAACAGTGTGGGTTTCATTCCATTATGGGGTATTTATACAAGTTGGAGAGCTTCTCTCTCTGCATGTAGGAATTGTAAGACATTCTCTCTCTACATGTAGAACTTGCATATAGAAGTTACATGTAGAACTCGCATGTTGCATGTTGCATGTAGGAGTTGCATGTAGAACTCACATGTAGAGCATGCATGTAGGAATCAGATGTAGGACTTGCATGTAGGAGTTGCAAGTAGAACTTGCATATAGGAGTTGCAAGTAGAACTCGCATATAGGAGTTGCGTGTAGGACTTGCACGTAGGAGTTGCATGTAGGACTCGCATATAGGAGTTGCATGTAGGACTTGCATGTAGGAGTTACATGTAGGACTTGCATGTAGGAGTTGCAAGTAGAAGTTGCAAGTAGAACTCGCATGTAGTAGTTGCATGTAGAACTCACATGTAGGAGTTGCATGTAGAACTCGCATGTAGGAGTTGCATGTAGGAATCATATGTAGAACTTGCATGTAGAACATGCAAGTTGGATTTCTAAGAGGGATTATTTCTAGCCTTATATGCAAGTACAAGCGAAGCTTTGCTGCTACTCTACACACACATTCTATTCTACCTAAGTCCATGTTAGCACTGAGACAACATACTCCTGGATCCATTTGATTACGTGTCCTCGGGTTCTGGCTTATTTTGATTTTGGAGTTGGGATGCCATGTGCGTAACCCAGTGGCTGTTGAGCTTGTGGCATGCGAGTTGTTCTTGCTATAATGCTTTTGCACCATACAATTTGTGGTTTGTAGTCAGGAAGCTTATCTCCTCTTAAGGAGGGGTAGACAGCTTTGAATTTCAGAGGGGATCTCGTTGCTGAGGTTGCGGACTCTTGCCATCGAATCTTCTTGGGAAGAGGTTTGGCAGGGGTCTCATTGTTGAGGCTGGCATTTCTTGCTATCTTGTATATAGGTTGGATGCGATTGCACCCGTATCATTGAGCTTGTAGATAAGTTTGTATGCAAGTCTGATATTTTTACATATAGAAGATGGTTGTGATGTTTGGCGAGGGTCTCATTGTTGAGGCTATAGACTCTTTTGCCAATTCATCTTGATTTTTGGCATAGATTCTTGTCCTGGTTGTGAATTCATTGCATGCTTTGAGAGTATGGAATCAAAGTGCATGATACTATTATTGATGCAATCTATTATGTGCCTATGCAAAATCGTGTGAATGCATGTGATGTGTCGATTAGGTAGGGACTAACTATATGCTTATTTGTGGGATTTAATAGGCAAACTAAGGCTTAATCATCCCTAATACAAAATTGATTAGGTCTTCCTAAATGTGCAAAAACATGCATATGCTAGTGAGTGTGCATGTAACAATCTAGTGCAAACTATATGTGCAAAAAAAAACGTGCATATCTAAGGAAGACTTGGTTTCCCAAATCTTCATTTTTGTCGAGGATGGCTTGCGTGTTGAAGTAGTAGCGCTTCAGTCGGCTCCCATTTCTTGTTGTGTTGAATTGGACTCCATCCAATGTTTCTAGCAGCATAGCTCCAATGGGATTCATCTTTCTTACTCGGTAGGGTCCTTGAGCTAGATACTTCAGTTTCCCCTTGTGTGCTCTGGCATTGTATAATAGGACCAAGTCACCTTCCTTGATGTCTTTAGCTTTAAGATTTCTGTCAAACCATACCTTTCTTCTGCATTTTTCTGTTGTCATGGCATGGTAGGCGACTAGTCTTGTTTCTGTATGCTCCTCCAACTGATAGAGTCTCTCTTTCAAGGATTCATGGTCTCCCATGCATTCCTGTACTGCTATGCGTAGGCTTGGTGTTACAAATTCTAGTGGGACCACAGCTTCAAGGCCGTACACCAATTGAAAAGGTGTGTTCCCTGTACTGACCTTGAGTGTGGTTCTGTATGCCCACAAGGCTGCATTCAGTTTCTCTGCCCAATCAGAATGCTCTGGTTCTAGTACCTTGGTGAGGATAATGCATAATATTTTGTTGGTGAATTCGGCCTGTCCATTCCCTTGGGGGTAGTAGGGTGTACTTTTTCTATGGATTACCATAAAGCTAGACAAGAGTTCTTGGATTACCTCATTGACAAAATGTGTGCCTCTATCCAACACAATTTCAATGGGGTATCTGAATCGGGTGATCACATTTTCGTATAAGAATCTTGCTGTGCTTCTAGCATCTGCCTTTCTGACTACTTTAGCTTCAACCCATTTTGTAAAGTAATCAGTGGCCACAATGATGTAGCGTGCCTATGTTCCTTTTGCTACTAGATGGATGGGACCCACATATTCAATCCCCCTTTTTTCAAATGGTTTTTTTGCAACAAGTGTTGTTAGGGGATTGAAGTCTTTGTGTTGTGGTTTAGTAGTCCGTTGGCATACATCACATCCTTTTACATATTCATAGGCATTTGCCCACAGTGTTGGCCACTAGTAGCCTGTGAGGAGATTTTTTCTTGCTGTGGCTTCCCCTTGGAAGTCTCCTCCTGCAATGCCTTCATGGACTTCACTCAAGATTGGCATGATCTCATGAGGCATTTCACATCTTCTTAATACCTGGTCCTTGCCCATCTTGTATAGTTGTTGTGCAATGAGTTGATAGGGTGCAAAATTTAGAATTAGTTTTTTGGCATCTATTGCTTTCATTTCAGGATATGGTCTTCCTATCATTAAGTACCCAATGATATCTCCACACCACTCTGGAACAGCATCTATTTGAAATAGTGTGGCATTTGGTAAGTCGTCTTCTACTCCAGTGGCTTCTTCTCTTGCGACTTAACACGAGGCATGTGTGGCAATGTAGTGTTGGGCACCTTTGCGGACCACTATTTTGAAGTTGAATTCTTGAAGCAAGAGGAGCCATCTGGTTATTCTTCCTGTTGTACATGGACGGTTCACAAGATAAATCAATGCTTGATGGTCGGTGTAGAAGATGAAATCACTTGCCAATAGATAGTGCCAAAATTTCTTTACACTATACACCATTGCTAGGGCTTCTCTTTCTGTGGTGGTATAATTGATCTCTGCATCATTGAGTTGTCGACTAGTGAAGACTAGGTTGACAAAGCACAGTCCCAATCGCATACTTGGATCCATCAGTATGAACATGAAAATCAATATCCCAATTGGGAGATATAAGGATGGGTGCTGTGAGATTAGGCACCACTTTAAAAGCTCAAAGGCTTGGTTGCACTCTTCTGTCCATAAGAATTCCACTAATAATTTGTAAAGTGGTCTAGCTATCATGGCATACCACAATATAAATCTTCTATAATAGCTGGCATGTCCCATAAAGACCTGTACACCTTTGGAATTTGTAGGAGGAGGCAATTCCATGATGATTTTGATTTTGTCCATGTCAATTGCAATCCCATGTTGAGAAACGATGTGTCCCAAAACAACTCTGTGGGTGACCATGAACTGGCATTTTGTTGGATTTAGGCAGATGCCATACTCCCTGCATTTGATTAGTACTGCTTCAAGACATTTGAAGTGGTCTTTTTTGTTTGAATGGATGCACAAATCATCCAAGAACACCTGTAAAAACTTATTCAAAAATGACTTGAAAGCTGTGAACATGACTCGCTGGAATGTGGTCGGGGCATTACAAAGGCCGAATTGCATGACTCTATATGCAAAAATACTTGCATTTGATTAGTACTTCTTTGAACAAGACATTTGAAGTGGTCTTTTTTGTTTGAATGGATGCACAAATCATCCAAGAACACCTGTAAAAACTTATTCAAAAATGACTTGAAAGCTGTGAACATGACTCGTTAGAATGTGGTCGGGGCATTACAAAGGTCGAATTGCATGACTCTATATGCAAAAATACCTACATTTGATTAGTACTGCTTCAAGACATTTGAAGTGGTCTTTTTTGTTTGAATGGATGCACAAATCATCCAAGAACACCTGTAAAATCTTATTCAAAAATGACTTGAAAGCTGTGAACATGACTCGCTAGAATTTGGCCAGGGCATTACAAAGGCCGAATTGCATGACTCTATATGCAAAAATACCCCATTCTGTAGAAATGCTATTTTTGATTGGTCTTTAGGAGCAATTTGCACTTGGTTATAGCCATTGAAGCCATCCAAGAAGCTATATATTTTAGAATTTGCCACCTTTTCCAACACTGTTTCTGTTAAGGGTAGGGGATAGTGATCCCTAATTGTGGCGGCATTCACATTCTTTAAGTTTACACATATTTTGAGCTTCTTGTTGCACTTAAGTACAATGATAATGGGTGAAACCCAATCAGTGTGCTCTATCTCATTGATGAATTTGATATCTAGGAGTTTTTCCAGCTCATCATAAACCATGGTGCCATACTTAGGATTTGTGTGATAAGGTCCACATACCTTAGGGTGAGCACCTTCCCTTATAGGTATCGTGTGTACTGCCACATCTGGTGAAATTTCTTTCATCTCTTTGTATGACCATGCTAGGCAGTCATGATATTCCATTAAGAGTGCTTTGAGTTTGGTTTCATCTTCCTGTCGAACCTGTTTCCTAATGAAAACCAGTTTTTCTTCCTCCCCTTCAAGGGGAGGTTTATTGTGCTTGTTTTTGCTGGTCCCTAATAGATTGGGGTATCTCCAATGCTATTGGTTTCTTGAACTTCATATTCTCTTAGTGGTCTTGGCATTGCTATTGGCGCACTACCACTTGTCTAATTCTTGAAGTACTCTAGCACTTCTCGAAGATCGGCCTCTGATGGTGTTGAACTAGCCTAACATGTGCCATGTGTACTGGGTGGCATAGTTTCATTTACCAATTTGTTAGGCTCTTTTTGACTTTCTTTTTCTAAAGTCTCTTGATCGAGCTTCATCTACACATGTGGCTTATATTTTCGAAACTTCTTACGTTGGGAACTGTGGGGTAACTTTTCCACTAGTAAGGTGTTTCCAATTAAGGGTTCATTTGTTGCACATACTCCTTCTAGTCCCTTAGGGGACCATTCTAGAGCCGGTGGATCTAATTTTGAGGGAGCTGTCTTTGCAAGATACAATTCGATGATCCTTGTTTGGATTCATTCGAATTCATTGAAGTGTTCAGCCTTGGCTTTTCTGCATTTTCCTCTAGCTGTCTTGCGGGATCTTCTGCTATTATTCAACTTTGGAGGTTCAACTTTTGGGAGCTCGACTGCCATTAGGGCATGCAGAATGGCTAAGTCATTATCAAAGATTTGATCTTCAATTTCAGCATTCTCAGCCTCAGTTTCAAGGTCCCAACGAAAATCTGAGTCATCATTGGTATGGGTACCTTCTTCAAGTTCATTATCCCACTCGAGGTCAGCCATAAAGAATGGCATCTCTAGATTGATTAGTTCTTCGTGTGTGAGTGGAGGATCTACCTGTAGCACCTTAGCATCTATCTATGAGAAGATGGGGTCTAATGAATGGCAGTTGTCGATGGTTGCCAATGTTTGTATCTAGTTATTTACATTGCTTTGTGAATTGCCCACTATGGCATGCTGTTGCAAGGGAGCTAATTTGCTTGAGATTGTCATTAAAGATGTGTCATCCAATGCTCTAGGAACAATTGGTTTTATAGCTCCTGTCCCCACATTCACCCTGACTACGGTGTCGCGATTCTGGATTGTCAGTCTATCAGTTCCTCAGTCATGGAGGATTGATGCTTCCCGTAACCAAGGACGTCCCAGTAAGATTTGATAGGATTTTTTGGGGAGATCAAGAATTGTGAATTGAAGGGAAAAGCAAACTCCTGTGACCTTTGTGGACATGCCATTTACTATTCCCAAGGATTTAGCCATGAATCATCGGCAAGGCGTATGTTGAAATTAGCCTTTTGCATTGGTGCGAGACCCCATTCTTCGTAGAGATCCTTTGATAGGACATTTACACCTGCTCCACCATCCACTATGGCTTGGACTTCATTATATGCCTTGTGGATCAAAGGCACAGTAATGTTGCATATGTCATCACTCTCACCTATCTGCACAGGGATATGTTCGATGTCGTTCATAGGTGGAGAGGGATTTGTGAGTTCAATCCATCCTTTGAAACTCTCCAAGAGATTAGGACAATTTCATAGGAGGATTCCGATGGGAATTGACACAGGGCAACTCAAGATGCTAGAGAGTGTGGCTCCTTCAAGTTGACATGGCTGTACATTATGTTGTGGAGTCTATTGTTGGAAAAGAGGCTCGAGTACAGCATTAATACTTTGTGGTGCCAAGTCATGGATTGCGTCTTGAGCTTGTTTCTTAGCCTCAAATTGAGCTTGTTTCTCAGTCTCAAATTGAGCTTGTTCCTTTTGTATCCATTGTTGAAGTGCCTAAAAACAAGCCTTCTCCACTTCTGCATTTGGGTATGGAGCTTCTTTTATTTGAGGCTTGAGAGCTGATGTGGATGAGCTTGGTTGCTCATTGCTTGATAGAGGTGGTGGCACTTGTGCTTTCTTTTTAAGAATGTTAGGGTCCTTGGTGGCCTCTTTCTGTTGGCGTGTAATTACATGCACACGTTGTAATATTACACTTGCTGGACCTAGACTTTGATGGTCCACCCCAATGATGCCGATTGGGATGTCAGGCTTAAACTTTGTTTATTGTGGGACTTTGTTTTTCATGAGACAATCCATACAGGCATGTCCTATGCCACAATCTCTGCATAGTGGTTGGAAAGTGGCAGGGCTACCACGATGAGGGCACTCTGTGATCCGGTGATTTTCTCCACAATCGTAGCGCTTGATTGGTCGATATGTGTTGGGATGTACTTGATTTGCATAAACTAGTATTATACCCTCTGGACCTTCTACATAGTACACTGGGTACTCTGCTTCATACTCAAATGGCGAGTCTACTTCCTCGGTTTGTAATTGATGTATTGGAGCTACCTGAGGAGCTAGATTTGGTGCTCTTGGATATGGTCGTGGATTCAGATTCCTGAGTAATTGTGGGACTTGTGTCCGAATGGGAACATGATTTAGCCTTGGAGCTGGGGGCGCTTGTGCAAGTGCCAGTTGCCTGTACACTGGCATGGGTGCCGCTTGGTATTGTTGAGGTCGAGGTGGATTGTTGCTCATGCTGAAGCTATAACTATTTTTATCATGGCCGCCGAACAATGCAGATATGGCGCCACAACCTTGACGGTGGATTTGCTTGTGCAGTGATCCTAGCTCTTAGGACCAGGCACTCATTTGCTATATGATTGGCCATGCGGTGTGGACACCAAACATTTTCTCGCCGTGGATATGTTTGAGTTGGCGGTTGAGACGAGTGAAGTTTTTGTTCCATGGCCTGCATCATGTCTTCTTTCAGCTTCATGGTCATGGCCTCTAGGTGATCTTCATTTGATGTTTCGGTAGTGGACTTGGATTTGCCTTTTTTCGAATGCTTATCTCGTGCACTAGATCTACCATCATCACTGCTAGTGTTAAAGTCGGTCATGCCATCCTCGATGTCAATGGTTGAAAGTCGGTCATGCCATCCTCGATGTCAATGGCTGCCGCATGAGCAGCACTGGACGTTTCATAGCTGCTAATCTTTTTCATATCCTTTCAGATTTTCTTTCTTAGTCCTGCAATGAACCAGGCCATGAGGTACTTTGCATCAGGGTGTGGGTCACATTTACACCGAGATACATGCGTACATCTTCTCGATGGCCTTGTTCGATCTTGCTTAGTTGGAGAGCGGGATCATCTTGTAGCCTCTCTGTTTGAAAGCGTCTTCTCAATTCTATTTGAAGTAGGTCCCATGTGGCTCGCTCTTCAACTAGAAGGTCTAGGTACCATTCAGACGCTTCATTAGTTAAGGCAAGCCCCCTTGGTTTTATGGGATTGATCTCCACCTGCCGGCATGTGGCATCAAAATGCTAGAGGAATCGGGCTGGATCTCCCCTACCATTATATTTGGGAAGTTCCAATTTTCCCAAGGGGCGCCTGCCTTGATTGTTATTATTTCTTCGATTAAATAAATTTTTAGCCTCTGCATCGAGGTCGATATCCCCATCATTGTCGCGATGGCGTCCATCCATGTTGTGGTGTGGAGGAGTTAAAGGGATTGCTTGAATTTCAGTGGGGATTCGGGGTAGAGGATTGTCGGGGGCGGTGGTTGCAACGGAGTTGTATGTGGATTTGGTGAGTGTTGGAGTCAGAGGCGTTGGTTGAAGCGTAGCTACATGTAGATTGGGCGAAAGTTGCAAAGGGTGACTTTGTCACAAGTGCGGGTGTTGATGTAGTTTTGTTTGGAGGGTTAGAGTGGTGTTAGTTTTGTAGGGACCATCATGTTAATAATGTGCCTAAGATTGTTCCACGTGTGTAGGAAAATGTGTCGGTGTAGACGGATCATCAATCGGAGGTCATGGCATAAAGATACGAGCGAATTAGTGCGAAATGTGGCCCACACGGGGGCACGAATGAGCGAGTGCTAGGGGTGTCGAAATGGTGTGTAATGGGATGGAAAAATGCCCCATAGGGTGGTGTTTTCGCATGTAAAATTTTGGTTCAAACGGGGTCCAGTTTGGGTCCCAAATGGGTGCGATATGAAGTGTTGAAGTAGAGGTAAAATTGGCTTTTTTTTGGGGGGGCTTGGTCTTAAGGTTGGTGTGAATGGACTTTAAGTCCAATTGAATTCTAGTTAGTCTAACTAGGCTACATCCCTAACTGTGGGTTAAAACTGATGATAGTTAGATAAACTAGCCACAGTTAGTTGACCTATCCTAACTGTCCAATTAGTCTAACTAACTAGAAGTTAGACTAACCTAATTGCAACTAACTAACCTATAGTTAAACTAACTAGATTGGTACATCTAATCTAACCTAAGTTAGAGCTAACTTAACCTATGAATAAACTAACCTAGCTAGGGTTAGTCCTAGGGTCATGTTAGGTTAGGTTAGGGTTTTTTAATTAATAAATAATAATTATTAAAAAAAATTCCGCGGGGGGGGGTATCGCGCTGTGGCTGACGGGAGGTGTCTAAGAGGGGGGAGGGGGTTTCGAACAGAGGAGGGGAGGGTGGAATAGAGAGGAGGGGAGGGGGGCTGGTGAGGGGAGGGGGTGAAGGCGGAGGCGAGGCACGGGAGGGGTGGGGCATCGCAGAGGAGGTGGAGGCAGGCGGAGGCAAGGCACATAGGGGAGGTAGGCATGGGACGGGCATTACGTGTGGGCGCCGCTGCCCTTAGCGGCAGCAAGGGCTTAAGCCCTTGCTCTAATAGGTTAATCTTTAGGTACTTGGAGTGGTCGACACGGGGGGGTAGAGAGAGAGAGAGAGAGAGAGAGAGAGAGAGAGAGAGGGGGGGGGGGGGAGGGAAAGAGAGTGGTGGTGGAGGAGAAGGGAGGGAGGGGTGTTAGGGTGGAGGGGGTGGTGGAGATGGAAGAGGGGGGTTGGGGGGGGGGGGAAGAAAGGGTGGTGGTGGTGGTGGAGGGAGAGGGGGGGGGGGGGGGGGGGAAGGGGTGGTGGAGATGGGAGGGGTAGAGGGAAGGGGGGGGGGGAAGAATGGAGGGAAGGGGGGGGGGGGGGGGGGGGGGAAAGGGTGGGGGGGGGAAGGGGTAGTCGAGATGGAAGGGGGTGGTGGAGATGGAGGGGGGAAGGTGGAGGGGGTACCTCGGTGGTAGAGGGGGAGATGGAGGGGGGGGGGGGGGGGGGGGGGGTGGAGATGGAGGAGGGGGGTGGGGGGAAGGAGGGGGGGGAAGTGGAGGGGATGGCGGTGGAGGGGGGAATGGTGGAGGGGGAGGGGAAAAACGAAAAAAGGAAAACTTGACGGACGAAAAACTTTGACGGAAATCCAAAGGGAGGAAGAGATGGTCACCTGAACGCTCTCCAAGTCTTTCTCGATGTAACAGGATTGTTGAGGACCAATGGACGATGGATGGATGGCTAGGTTATTGCTGCGAGATGGGCTCGAAGTAACTCACCATGTGAGGATGGGAGTAGGGTGCTTGTCAATGGAGAGGAAGAAGTGTCTTGCGTAGGGCTCGGAATGGGGAAGAGGATGGACACAAGATGTGAAAGAAAAAGTATGAGAGGGATGGGTGCTCTTTTATAGGGAAGGAGGGAGAGCTCTGGTTTTAGTCAAACACATGTGCACCTTTGAATTTTTCCACGTTTGAGTAGTCAAATACATGTGTAGTTTTGAATTTGTCCATGTTTGACTAGGGAGGTGGTTTTAATTTTTCTTTTGTGTTATGGCATCTAGAACCTTTAATCATTGATTGCCCGGTAACGAAGAGTTTCAGCTATGATTTTTTTTTTAATAAACTTGATGGAAAAATTTTAGCTCTCCTAGCTCTTAAGAGTGATATGTTCATGAAAGTTCAAAGTAGTTTATTTTTTTACACATAGTTGTGTATGTTTACTCGTTACTTGAGATGCTAGTCTCCTCGACAGTGGCGCCAAATGTTGGCTCTTTCCCATGGCTTCCGTAGAAAGAGCTGGGATTCTCAGTATGCAGGGTTCTGAGGCTTTTTGTCACCTATAGATATATCAGGGTTGTCGTTTGTAGTATGCGTGTAGCTTAGGACCTCGAATCGTATTCCGATGAGAGACATAGGCTTAAGTGTGGTAAGCATAGTGCATGCATGTGTAAAAGGAACGTGTATCATCATGGTTGAGGTATTGAAGGCTTTTGCCTTCATTGGGGGTTGTGGGGTTTAGGAGGAGTTTAAGGGTTAGAGGGAAGTTCGGGGTTTAGAAGGAGGTTCCAAGGTTTAGAAGGAGGTTCCAAGGTTTAGAAAGAGATTCCAGAGTTTAGAAGGAGGTTCCAGAGTTTAGAAGAGGTTCCAGGGTTAGAAGGAGGATCCAAGGTTCAGGGTGGAGTACATGGTGGAGAACTCATCTCCCTTGTAGATCATGGAGGTTAAGGGTTGAGGAACTAAGGGTTTAGGGGGAGCATAGGAGTGGGAGAGGAAGAAGGTGTAAGAGCATGGGGGAAACAAGAGAGAGGAGGGGGAAGGAGGCGGAGGAGGAGGAGGAGGAGGAGGGAGGAGGAGAAGGAAGGCGGAGGAGAGGGAGAGGATGGGTTGCAAGGTTGGAGGAGAGGGGAGGAGGAGTTGCAAGGTTAGGACATGCTTTTGGACGTGGAGTGCAAGGAAGCATGGACACTTGAGACAATTGCTTGGAATACCAAAGTAGAACTCAACACAATGCCCCAAAGATTGTGGGCTTCATTCCATTATGGGTATTTATACAAGTTGGAGAGCTTCTCTCTCTGCATGTAGGAATTGTGAGACATTCTCTCTCTACATGTAGAACTTGCATATATAAGTTGCACGTAGAACTCGCATGTTGCATGTTGCATATAGGAGTTGCATGTAGAACTCGCATGTAGAACATGCATGTAGGAATCGCATGTAGGACTTGCATGTAGGAGTTGCATATAGGACTTGCATGTAGGAGTTGCAAGTAGAACTTGCATGTAGGAGTTGCAAGTAGAAGTTGCAAGTAGAACTCACATGTAGGAGTTGCACGTAGAACTCACATGTAGGAGTTGCATGTAGGACTCGCATGTAGGAGTTGCAAGTAGAAGTTGCAAGTAGAACTCGCATGTAGAACTTGCATGTAGGAGTTGCATGTAGGAATCGTATGTAGAACTTGCATGTAGAACATGCAAGTTGGATTTCTAAGAGGGATTATTTCTAGCCTTATGCAAGTACAAGCGGAGCTTTGCCGCTACTCTACACACACATTCTGTTCTACTTAAGTCCATGTTAGCACAGAGACAACAACTGGGATCCAAGGTGAGAACAGGCCATTAGCTTGGAGCAACAAACTGCATCCTCAAGTTGGAGCTAGACCTCCCTAGAGACTACATATAATAAGTGATGACGAATGACCTCCATGGACTTACCACACAGTTGGGCATACAGAATTAGCGGAAAATATTTTGGCCAACTTACTTTGATAGGAAGCCATTGATGATTAATCTTCGAGAGTTGAAATCTAGCTTTCCCTACCTTGTAGTGCCTCTTATCAAAATCCACTTCCCGTTTAGATCGGACACTAGAGATTGTAGGTGGTGGCACGCTAATCTCACGGAGATTTTTTTAAATCCTGTTCAGCCTAGCTTCCATTGCTTCACTCATCACACTGCCCGAATTCAATTGGTTTCTCCATCATTCAAGGCAGACCGGCACCTGATTTCATCTAATGGGATCCAATGCATCGTGGATGATCCCAACTGTTAGACCACCTTTTGATCCCTTTCCTGATTGAGTTGCAAGCATGAACCATATCATGCTCTGCAAAGGGGGTGTCACCTCTTCCGATCGTTGAGCTCCATCGTATTCGTTTAGCTCCCTCTTGAAACCCATTTCGACCATTACACATGAGCAAACCTGTGCATTTTTTCACGCTGCTGTAACAAGACACGATACTAAATCCAAATTTTTTTGAGAGGGAATAAAGAGATACGCGTATCATACATTGAGACGTTGGGGCATGATCCAGCTCCCTAGCTCTTGCCACTGATGATTCAAGCTTTCACTATCTCCACCCACGGCATGTTGCTTTTGAAGACTTTTGCCGCAGCCACTTACTCACTAAGGCGACATTCTTGAGACCCATATATGAGAGGTTGAGTCCTCCTTGTAGCTTAGGAGCCTTGAGAGCCTCCCAAGGAATATGATGCATTATGCATTTGCCTGCCTCCTCAGCCCAGAGGAAGGCTTTGGGTAGCCATTCTATTTCCTACCAATTCCATTTGCTAAAGTTCCAGATGGAGGCTACAAGTAGTCGAAGCAGCTAGGATGTAATGAATAACCAAGAAGCGGGCATTCTAGCAAACAAATTCTGTTTCAACTTCTTAGTCCAACTCATACTTAATTGCCCATCCCCTGTTTCACTTCTCTCCTCTCCTCTCTTTTCACTCATTTACCTTTCCTCATATTTATTCACCTTCACTTGCTTTCTTCTCTTTACCTCTCGTTCCAATTTACACCCTTATTGTAAAAAATTTTTGTAATTGTTATCCAAGTTATTGTACATTTTCTCTAAATGGGGACTCATAGATTGTGCCACCTTGTTAAAAGTAGGGCCATATTGGTTTGCCACCTTGTTTACTAAGATTTTGTACTTCAAGTTGACTTTCTTAGTGGATACTCTTTGAATTATAGCTCACCTCTCAATCAAACCCTTCTAATACCAATACTCCTTCAAAACCTTCAAAACCCTTCTCATCTGGTCGCCTCATGCATGAATAATATTTTATGCTACTTTCATTACAACATAAGATAGATGTAAATAGAGAAGAGATTTTCTTCGATTAATATGGTAGCATAATATTACATCACTAACTTTATTGTGCCCATAGATTATGACATACATGTCTAATGCATTAAAGTGCGTAATTACGTCACCTTAAAGAACAATGCTATCTTAATTATGCACATTTAGTAGTATAAATTTGTTTAACTCATCATATAATGGATGAACGATCTCAAAGTGTAAGGTGATTATTTATGATTGATCTTTTATGTATGGAGATTAATAGCAAAAAAACATGCCCTGCTAAAGTACGTTACGAATTGCTTAAAAGCAAGTGCTATGCACCCTGCTTACAAATAGGGCCCCCCAATTAGTGTAGTCTATTTTACAACTTAAATTGTAAGGTTCTATTCTAGAAGATAAGGTGTACTTGGACTTGCTAAAAGTTTGACTTTTACTTCAACCTTAAGGCTCATGTGACAATGGTATGTTACCCCACAATAGTATTATATATTGTCTTGAACGCCCTCTTCAGGTAGAGTAGCTAATCCAAAGACGAACTTGGAGAAAGAGAGTAAACTCAAAGAATACAATATACATTATGATGATCTTCCAAAGCGCATTAAGGATAATGTCACTTTCTAAATAAATGGTGATGTGCCTAAGGATAGAAATGTTGAGACACAATTTGTGGCTTTAACACATCGGATGGTTGTGAGCATGCCTTTATTGATTGATTTTTAAAAGGATGCATTTTTGTTAGTGCGGTGCTTTGGATTTATATGATACTCTCAAGGTTGTAGCATCTAGGACACATCCTCTAGTGGGATATTGGGCAATTAGGGTGTTGGCAATGACATTCGTGATTGGATTGACAAATTTGACAAGCTCCAATGTGCTAGTGTTCTTGATGAAGCACTCCAAACTCAACCCTAGTCTAGGGTTGCCAATATAGCCTTACTACAAGCAACCCCTATAGCCACACTAGCTATAGTAGCTCAAGTGGTGGGTTGCCGGTGCTATTGATCAGTGCTAGAGGCCTATGAAGATAAGCCCTTTATCTCCAATATGGCTAATTCAAGGCTTGTGCATGAGACCAGGAGACACTTGCGTAGGGAATCTATGGTAGGAATGTGCATTGGAGGAGTGTGCAACCTAAGTAGATGCAATGATGTGGAAATAGCAACATGCTACCAAAATAGCTAGTGCCTTGCTTGGAGTATTTGACTAGCTCTTTTGTAAATGCATATTAAATTCGATTTCCATTGAACTGAAATATTCTTGTTCTAAACTTGGATTTTGCATGTGGTAGTAAATTTTCAAAAGGCTGCCTCCTTTCCTCAAAATACTTTAAGTGCTTGGCTTACTAGTGCTTCTCAATATGTTACCTCTCAACACCACGCCAAATTGTAGCTGACGTGGTTTTAAACTCTTGTCTTTGTTTTGGGTCCAAGCCTCGAGGAGGTATGTTGCAAGTCACCTTGAGTTTGGCTATTTGATGGATGACTTCTGATCTTTAGATGCCGTTGGCCCAGAATCAAAGAGGTGCCAAGAGACACTGGACTTTGACATTAGGCCTAACCGAGTGTTAGTGCACAACTAACATGGTATGTGAGGGTCAATAGGTGTTATTCGGGACTCCTATTTGTTGGCAACTGGAGGGATGATACCACCCTAAATGCATGGCAGGAAAGCTTGATGTTGTAGGTTTCATCCTCTTCTTTTACATGGGGTGTTGCTTTAGGTTCGTATTTGAATGAGACATAAAAATAGACCACCACGTAGGAAAGTAGTGTGTGTATTACCTTTGTGTGTGTGTGTGTGTGCGGTGCTTACCCCAAAAAAAAAAAAAAAGTGTGTGTGTGCGATGCGCATGCGTGCATGTATGTGCGTGCATTTCACCAAAAAGTGTGTGCACGTGCATATGTGAAGGACAAGTTGATTTGTCGACTTGACTTTGCCTCCGACATGGCAGATATACAACACAGGCCAGGTTAGGTAGGGTTAAGAGCAACCTAGTGGTGCAATGAGCTAGAGATGGCCATTCACACCATTCGACGAGCCATGGTTGATCTAGACAACGACCTAACCGCTTCCCTTCCGACTGGGCATGTTCTCCCATCCTCGGGATGCTCTATGCAGGTCGAGTCACATCGTTCTGTTGGTCCCTGCCATCATATGATCTTCCGGCATTCTATGGATGACTTGAAAAGGTTGGGCGGGCAAGGATGTCGGAAGCTAGCGGCAATAGCTCCCGAAACCCTTTCGAGGCAGAAGCGGCTTCGTCCGAACACACCCTCAAGGAGAGGGTGCGAGTCCGACATGGCAGATGCCAGATGGGGAAGGGGGTCCAAGTCAGCAGGCGGAGTCAGCAGCAGCAAGGGAGGAGCATCTTCTTTGCGGTTGCAAAAACTTGTTTTTCTTGGCAAACAAGTTAAAGCAAGCTCTTTTGTGCTGTCTGAGCTTCAAGCTTTTGGCTATGGCGGTAGCCTAATACCCTTCATCCCTTCCTTCCTTCCAAAACCTTCCCTTTCTTCTCATTCCCATGGCTTCCCCTTCCCCCTCCCCTGACCTCGCCTCCTCCCTCTCCTCCATCCCCCTCAAAAAAGACCTCCTCCGTAACGCCTTCCTTGACCTCGAGTCCCATCGCGCTGCCCTCGCCCTTTGCTCCACCTCTTGGAAGGACCTCGAGCAGCATTTCTCCGAGATCGAGTCCGCCCTGCAGCAGAAATTCGATGCTATCGTGGAGAACGATAGGGCCTTGGAGGCCCGGATGAAAGAGGGGCAGGCGGCCCTCGACAGGAGGGACGCTGCTGTCTCCGCCCGCGAGCAGGCGTCGCTGGCCCGCGTGCAGGAGCAGAAGGATGCGGCCATTGCGGCCATACTGGAGCAGAAGCGGAAGTGGAACGAAGAGAGGCAGCGGTTGGAGAGCGAGGGGGGCGGAGCCAAGGCCAACGTCGACGCGGCGACCAAGGTAGAGTCTAGGCAAGAGACCGAAAGAAAGGCAGAGAAAGGTTCTGTTGTACAGGCTATGGAGATAGAAAGAGCAGGATCGAAGCCTGCGGAAGAGGAAACCGCTGGCGAGGAAGCTACTACTGCTGAGATGAAGGACGAAGAGGAAGAACACAAAGATGATGATTCTTCTAAGCCTGCAGTTACAGCACGGCCTCAACTGAAATCTCTGTGTGAGAACATGGATGGTGCTGGTTTGCGCAAGTATCTCGGCGAGCAGAAGAAGGAGATCAATGCTCTCCGCGCAGAGTTGCCATCTGCACTGAGGTGCGCCATAGACTCTGCTCGCGTAGTCCTTAAAGCCCTGGAGGGTTATCACTCCAGTGAAATCATCTCCGTCAATGGGAGCAAGAGAGAAGCAGGTCCCCCTTCCAATCGCCGGGCTTGCATCCTTCTTCTGGAGGCCCTTGCGGATGTTTTAGCCGATCCTTTGCTCGGAACGGATCCCCCCGTAGTCCCTTCCAACATCAAGGTTTCAGCCAAAGAGGTTGCTGACCTTTGGAAGTCGAAACTTAACCTAGAAGGAAAGGATGCATTGGCGTTGTTGGATGCTCAGAGTTTCCTCCAACTCCTTGCAACGTTCGGAATTGCATCTGATTTTGACGAGGATGAGCTTTGCAAGCTTGTTGCCTTCATATCCCGGCGCAAGCAGACGCCCGCTCTGTGTCGTTCCCTTGGTCTGGCTGCCAAGGTTCCAGGTTCGTGTGTCCTTTGATTCCGTTTCGGTTCAGGTTGAGTCTTCGCTGTGTAACGAAGATGCCATCTCCCAAGACTCGGTTGAGATTGATCCTCGTTCTATGGAGAATGGATCACTCACGTTATTATGCACACCTCTGGAATAGCCGAGGGCTTGACTTCGAATTCTCTTGACCTTGCATTTATTTAGACGAACATATGCTGCATGAGAAAGGTTGTTGGTCCTTTCTAGAACCCTGCTCTGCCTTGGAGATGCAATCGAAAACCCCTTAGCTACTAGTTAGGTTTTATGGCTTCCTGCTCGTACATTGTGCACTTTTTTGGTAGCAGACTCCTTAAGGGGTCTCTCAAATTTTATCGTATTTGATTCTCCAATTTAACTCGTTCTCTTTCGCATGATGGGCAGATGTGGTGGAACAATTGATCAAAGATGGTAAGCAAATTGATGCTATTTCGTTTGCCCATGAATTTGGGCTGTTCGAGCAGTTTCCACCTGTGCCTTTACTGAAGGCCTACCTCAAAGAAGCACGGAAGACTGCGCAGGCCATCTTGAAAAATGGCAACCAGTCTCCGGCCGCACAGGTACACCCACTGGATCCTGTGATCTCTCTAGTATGCACTATACTAAGGTTTGCTTTCTGTAATTTGAATGGATATCGTGGCTTCTTTACAGAATGAACACCTAATGAAAGAGCTTTCAGCTTTAAGAGCTGTTTTGAAGTGCATTGATGAATATAAGCTTGAGGCCGAATATCCATCAGAGAGTCTCCAGAAGAGGGTTGCCCAGTTGGAGAAAACAAAGTTTGAAAAGAAACGGACTGCGGATGCAGCTAGGTTTCACTCAAAGAAGCCCCGTGCAAATGGTGCTCATGGTGGATCTGCCTCCTTCAGGCTCTCTGAAAGGCAGCAGTATGGTGGGGGGGCTGCCTCATCTTATGGCTTGGCATCTCGCAGCTATGGTCCAGGTTATGGAGGGGCCAGAAGTCCACGTTCTGCTGCAGGTGCCTATGCTTATTCAGGAGATGGGCTGGGGTCTCTCTATGGTAACCCATCCTTTTCTTATGGCACCTATCAATATAATGCAGGCCCTTATCAGGGATCATACTTGTGCTGATTACCAAAAAGTACTCAGGAATTTGATGTTTCAGCCTGAGCCCTACTCTTTTTAGCAGACTGTTTTGAAAGCTCAAAGCTTTATATGTGTTTGGAACATGGAATGCCACCTTTGCAAAGGATTTCTGATTCCTGTCTGAATGATGCTTCGAGGCTTCATTCGCGGTTAAGACATAAGCATTAGACGTTCTAGATAATGACTGCATAAAAGGAATCTAGATTTCAACGTTGGCAAGATTATGCGAATGTCCTCTCATTCCCTATTCTTCCCTTTCTGTGAGAAAACAGTGCTAGCATCTGCAAAAGTATGAGCCTTCTCCTTTAGTGCTAGCCTTCGCCATGGCTGAGTTTGCCCTTCACCTCCGGAGTGCCGACAGAAACTCAGTAGGAAGACTTTGTATAAATGGATGCTCAAGTATGTGTGGGTGTGTGGATTTGTGTGTGTGAGAGCATACTTTTATACTATGGTCTACACCCACTGTTGGGTGCTGATGACGTCAGTGGGAATGTCATAGTAGCTAGTCCTTGCTATGCGTGATGGAGTTTATGGTTTTCAATCTTATGAGTGACTATCGTGAGATTGAAACTGCACTATGTTGTGTTTTTAGAGGATGAGTTTGGGAATGTTCCTGGATTCATCTAGGTGTGTGCTAAATGTGCAGCGCTTCTCTCTTTCCCCCCCTCTCGTGTTGAGGCCTTTCCTATTGTAGTTTTTTTGCAGTCCTCTTCTAAACCTTGTCATATTGGTGAAGGAAAAAGGAAAACGTAAAGAAAGAAATGGTGTCATCTGCAATTCCGCATGCATCTCTAGTAATGCATAATGGTGTGTTAGGGTTTTTGTCACACAAGATTCAAAGCAATGGTGTCATCTGCAAGGCTACAAGCATTGCATAATGGTAAATGGTCAGGAGGATTTTTTGGTCACACAGAATGAGCCTACTTAGTTTTGTGACCCAGGATGAAATCTTCAACTTCCAGGGGAAAAGAACTGTTGCCCTCTACTTCACTGTTCAGGCTTTTGGATAGAAGTTCAGATTCTGTTTAGACTACATTTCCATGAGTTCTGAGGATGCAAAAAATGTATCACTTCAGTGGAGAAAGGCTGTCAGAGTTGAGATGCTCTCCCTCCTAACATAAAACGTTGTGAATGGTTTCAACTGTGAAAAGTCTTTATGAACAGCTTGCACTGTCTGTTGAGATTTTTTCAGTGTTTCAACTTCATATCTGCTTCTCAGGCTTTAACTTGAAAATTAAATTATTATTGACGGCGTAATTGTCTTTAGTTTTTCTTTGTGGTGGCCAACTTAAAACGAACTTTACTGTTTTTCTGCATGAGCTACCTTGGAGGCCATCAAGTGCTATGCATACATGCATACAGTATTCTACACCCAGGATCTGAAGCCTGTTGTTGGAGTGAAAGAGTCACTTCTACTACCAGGGAGTTCCACAAGGGATTATTATTTGAGAGAGAGAGAGAGAGAGAGAGAGAGAGGCTGTTGCCCCTGAGAGAGAGAGAGAGAGAGAGAGAGAAGGGGAGGGGGGCCAGTGAGGCGGCCATCGCTGGGGGGTTTGTGTTATTCACTCTCGCGGGCCATCTTGGACGTGCTGTTAGGGCAACTAGAGAACAGTCCAAGCATTGGTTTGCTTAGATTCTTTTGGGAGGGATTAAAATGAAATGGTTTAGCCTTCACAAGCAGTTGTAGCTTGAATGAAGAGGCTAAAATGAAATCGTAGAATCTTCACAAGCAGTAGTTTTTTTCTAAATAAATGCATAGCTCAAAATAATGGCCTAGTATCCAAGAAGTTGTTAAGAAGAGACTCTCAAGAGAGGTTGTACCTTGAGTAGTTTTAAAAGAACAGGACAATGATGATACACAACAAAGAAAACGCTCAAAGAATGACAAATGAGTTCAAGCTTGATCATCTCAAGAAATGGCTTAGAGCATGTGGAGGACCAAACTTGATTTCCTAAATTTGTAGGACCTCAAGGTAGGGGTACAAGTTGAGCTAGCATATATTCACAAGTTGGATAAGGATAGATAATGTTTTTTCATTGATTATGGTAAGGGTAGGTAAGGGGTTGCAATCTCTTAGACCTTTTCCTCTATTTGTAATTAATAGAATTGGTTCCTTCCATTTATTCTCTTGACTTGGTAAGGGATATAAAATTGTTGTGGGACTCGGTAAGGGATATAAGATTGTTGTGGGACTATGTCATCCTTTGTGGGAGACTTCATCGTGGTGGAAGCACCTCAGGTAAGTGGAAAGAGGGAGGAGGTGGTGGTGATGGTGAAGTCAAGGTCTGTTGCTTAACAGACCATGCAAAGGTTCTTACTGAGTATATGAGCCCAACATCTAGAAAGATGGCCAAGTTGTTAGCTCCCCTCTAATAAGGACATCCCTAGATCTTTCTTCTAAGGATACTTAGTTAGAGTAACAATCAAGTGGGTGATCACCATAAAAGTGCCAACATTGATTGATTTTGCATCTCTTATGTGTAGCTTATGGTGCTAAGCTAAACCACAACAAAACAAGGTATGTGGCACTAAAAGTAACCCACCTCATATAATGAGGATGGTTATAGGAAGAAAGTGTTGTAGGAAGCTATCCCCTTCTAACTTTTAGGTATCCCAATGGTGTTCCACTGCTCTCTTATGGACAAGTGGGGGGTAGGTGCTTCAAAGATTAAAAGAGAATATCAAAATTGGTAGGGCCTCCAACCCTCACAGGTGAGAATTTTTTTTGCCCTAAATTGTTCGATCCACCCTTAAGTTATATACTTACTTCGTGTTGTTATTTCTCCGAAAGTGGCCTCAATTCCTTCTATGAGGGTTTTTATGTGGTCTTGATCACAAAAATATGGACAAAGTAAGGTGGGAATTTGGCATTGACCCAAAGAAAGGAGGTTTGGGTATTGTGGAATGTAGAAAGATCAGCAGGCAAGGTATATGGGTAAGTGGATTATCAATGCCATAGAAGTGACAGATTATGGGCTTATCTTCTGAGAAGAAATCTTGCTAATGTTAGATCTTGAGATGCAAACCATGGATATGTTGCCTGAAGTACCCTCCCTCTTTGGCAAAGAACCCTATTCCACTAAATGATAAGAGCTATCGAAGTCTATGCGGAGAACATAGAGTCCCTCAAGCCCTACATTAAGTTGAAAGGGTTTTTCTAGGAAGATGGGGAGCTTCACTGCTCATGACTCCATACGGTTTTTAGTCATCATTGGAGGAGAATGTGTTAAGAAACTATGGCATCAAGATGTATTGAGACTAAACAAAAAAGTACTAAGGATTTGGGGAGACCTTAGCTTTGAAACCAAAACTGGATGATGAACGTAGAATATTCCTTAAGCTCGACAAGTTTTGATGTTCGTCTTTTTCCTGTGAGAATGATGCTTTAAGATAGAAATACACTTCCCTAGATGGGAGGAAGACTATATACTTTGTTAGGGAAACCAAATGAATATCACACTAGAAACTTCTACAGCTACCAGTCTTCTTATAGAGGTTTAACAAACTAATAGACTCACTCAATGCAAGTGTTTAAGAAGGGACTTTGTCTTGACATGGTTAGGTAGGTAGATTTTCTAGAATCTAGGATGGAGGGATTCTTGAAAAGAAGTTTTTTCTATTGTGGTTGATTGTGTACAAGACTATTTGGATGATAAGCAAGGCTATTGTTATTGGTCATGGTGATGGCAGATGCTTTGGATTTTTCTATTGAAGATATTCCTCACCTCTTCATGAACTACAAACAATCCAAGAGGATTCGGGAGCTTGTAAAAGAAAGGATAGGATCTTTTTTTTCAATCATGCTTTCCTCCTTCTGGGTGATGTGCCAAGAAAATTTGTTATTATGCATACTCATCTGGCGGTTGATCCACACAAGTTAGAAATAAAAAGGTGGTGGCACATGAATATTTGTTGGACCAATGTCTCAAAAGGGTTTTCCTTGGTCAAAGACCCCCTAGAAGAATCAAAGAACCTCTTGGAACTTGCTATGTGATGTGGTGGAAAACATTGTGGATTAGTTTAATTTCTTATATCTATCTACTTCTATA
The DNA here is from genome assembly GCF_047967505.1 of Dipteris shenzhenensis. Taxonomy (NCBI): domain Eukaryota; kingdom Viridiplantae; phylum Streptophyta; class Polypodiopsida; order Gleicheniales; family Dipteridaceae; genus Dipteris; species Dipteris shenzhenensis. The sequence continues at coordinate 25,613,939 of NC_141601.1, forward strand.
TCTCCCCATGTGGGAGGTACTAATACTCATGCTTGGGTTTTCTTTCTTTGAGAAAAATCTGTTTTGGATACTTCATATAATACAATATAAATCACAATTCTCCCAAAACAATATGAGCATACAAGATAAATGTACAATTCTTCAAAAAAGAAGCAATCAATCAATAAGACAGAGATATGTCAATGAGTATTCCAATTTGCTATGTAGGAGCTCATGCAACATCACAATGCTCTTTTGTTATGAGCATTTTATGGTGCCAATGGTCTTTGGAAATCTAGAGCCACATGGGGTATAGAACAAGGCCGCTATTGGCCTATCCCTTAAAATGCTATATCAACTTGTACTCTCCACCTAGATCACGATGTTTTTTATACCCTCTCATTTCTTCTTTGATTGAGATTATTATGATATCCTCCCCTTATCAATGGTGTAGGTGTACATATAAGACCTAAGACTTTTTAAAATCCATGCTTATATCTGAATATTGGTTAACTAAGATCTTGTCTGGTTCATGCATAACACAAATTTTGGACTAAAAAAGGGATCTTGTAAGAGAGCCCTTGGGCTTGTGACATGGAAGAATAAGGTATGTAAAACTGAGTATAATTTTGGCTAGTGGAGGGCAATAGAATATTGGAAAAGGCCTGACTTTCCTCCAAAGTTTGATGTAGAGCTCCCACTCGCTACCACACTCTCCCATCACGTTTTTGAATTGTTATGAAACTGGAAAACCAAGTTTCTCACCCAAACTTGCACCATTGGTCCTGAATCTAAATCCAACCACCACACTCCTCTCATTCACTCTCATTTCTCTTCCCTCTCCCTCATTTTTGAGCTCTATTTTGAATTTTTCTTGCTTCAACCTTATTTTCAAATCTGTTCATTTCTTTTGAGCTGGAAGCTCCTCTCTCTGTTGTCCTTTCATGGGATGGAATCTCACACCAAAATCTCATCATTTCCCTTCTTTAGTTGCATTTCTCTCCCATTTCACTCTTATTTAAATGAGATTCACTTTTCCTTCTTCTTGCTCTATCTTGGGCATTTTTCTTTCAAATCTTGCCACTTCTTCTCTGATCTTAGATTCTCTTGCGATCTCAAATCATTTTTGTGTAGAAACTCAAGAAAATCAATATTCTAGATGACCATGAATGATGCAGGAGGAGCTACTAGACGAGATTCTTTGAAAAAGGTTGAAAGAAGATTGATTTTTAGGCATTACACTTGGCTATGCATGAAAATCAATCTTTCATTTGTCCATCTCTCAACACTATTTAAAAGGGACATTTTTTCGAAGAGCTTGTGAAGTTTTGGGATCTATCCAAGCAGCTTCCATGGAGGTTGAGGTGAGATATCCTTTGGAACAATGCAAGACAATGGAAATGATGTAAATTTTAAGAAATGATTAGTTTATACTTCATTTTGTGTAGTTGTGTTGTTTTCTTTTACTACATTGTTTGAAAATATTGAAAGATTTGTTTGTTTTGAAAGAAATTTCATGAAAAGTGAGCTTATAGAGGCTTTCTTACCAGAAAGAGCAGTCACACCACTCTTTCTATGTGTAGTTTTATGCAAAAGATAGTTTGAAATAGGTTTCAAGATGTTTGGGACAATATAATTTGTTTTGGATCAACATCCCTTAACTTCAACCTCCTGAAAATATAAGAGGTGTCACTAAGAATCAGGTACTGTTCATTCAAAAGTTTTGGATTTATTTTATATTTGATAGTTTAACAATGCTTGTAGTATTTAGATGTGATTTATTCTTGATTTACAAAGTCAAGTGCGCCTCTAAATTTGCTAAATGCAAGTCAATTTATTTATTGTTTGTGTGATATCTTTGTATGTGAGATTAGTTTTGTTTTCTATCACTTTACAATGTATATGTGTTGATGTTATTGATATTTATTATTTTATAAAGCATGTTTGATATAGTTTGTTTTAAATTCTAATCTATTTTACATGCAACAGTTTAAGTATGTTTATGATATTTAATTGTATTATGTGTTATTCTATGTAATTTACTAAGTTAAGTGTCTTACTATGTTTTTCTAAGGCAAGGTCATTTTCTTTATTATTTACTTGATCTGTGTATGTGGTATTAGTTTTGTGTGTTAAATATATATGTTGTTTGTTGATGTCAATATTATATTATGTTAAGTGTAAAGTGTATGAAACCATGGAGGCCCTCAGAAAAAAGAAAAAGATGGACATCCATTTTCAAATTGATGCTGAAAATGCACCATTCTAAAGAGGAATGAATTCTCCTTGGCAAGTGAACGTGATTTGGTAGCTCTTTGAAATCAAGGAAAAACACATATGGATTTGTGGTTAGATGGGAGATATATCCAGTAGATCCACAAACTTGTCAGGGCCCTCAATTCCCTGGGTTTACCATCTTAATAAATCTTCTATGTAAGGGTGAGAATGATTTGTTAGGATATCGGAAAAGGTTGATTGCTCATGATGGAGCAAGGAGCCTTCACACCCACTATGAATCTTTGCTTAACAAAAGAGAGAAAAGGATTGCAATGTTAAAGTCTTGGAATCAACATTGGTATCATCTATGCAAGCTACAACTATTCAGATGGCTGCGAAAGAAAAATGGTATGATGGCACAAAGAATAAAAATCAGGAATTATAGGAAAAGGTTCAAACATTAGACGCTCAGTTAGGAGAGCACACTTTAAATGTAATTCACTTATAGATGCAAAACACATATCTTAAAGATGAGACCAAGAAATTGGAGAAAACATTAGCATTCATGAAGGATACTCCTATGGGTCCAACACTTCGTAAGAGGAAATTGTGTCCAATGGATGAAATATCCAAAAAAAGTGGTCATTGGAAGCGTCAAGTGAGAGCTTGGAGGACTGTTTCAGAACGCATGTACGTCCATGATGAACAATCTGGTGCTATGGTGAAGTGTTTACAAAAAAAATGTTGGAGTCTGCTATTCAACATTTCAAATTCAAAAGTCTAAAATAAGAGATAACATCTGCGTCAATGAGCAAATGTCGACATTTTAATATAACTAACGCACAGGGCACCTATGATACTATAGGGATAAGTACGAGTGCATATCATCTCATATTTATGATCTTAAAGAAAGCATGCCTTTCTGTAGGAACAAAAGTTAAAGCACCACTTGCAAAACCAACCGATGTCAATAAGGCAAGGCATGCTCTCAATTTGGGTGTACTTGATTTAGTTGGCGAGCCTCAGCATGTATGTAGTATGTTAATTGTGAAAGGGAAGGCTAGAGAGTCCAAAGAACTAGAACTAATAGTCAATAACAACTTTGTGATGGATGTTCGAAGAGTTTTGCAGGTGATGGTGAAGTTTAATGATACGCTTGTGGAAGAATGCAATGGTTGACTAAAGATCATACTGAAGCTTGATGAAAGTGAGGTTGTCAAAGGTCAAAAATTAGAAAGAGTCGATTTGACATTTATGAATAGAATACATGACCTTCAAGTTGAGCTTGATGATTCAAGGTAGATCAGTGTGCAGTCAGAACAGGAGTTTTGGTGGCTGGCTACATTTAAGGTACCATGGAAATTTGAATTTTAATAAAGTAATGAAAAATGCTTACAATATTTTGAAATAGAACCCGAGTTGGTTTTGTAGGTGCCAAAGAAATCACATTCAATTTTGAAGTGGTTCTTTGACTAAATCGATATCCCAAGTGTGATCAAAGGTTATAACAATGGTGAGCTAGTTGAAGTTGAGGGCTATGGATCCTACAACGTGGAATGGTATCTAGTTGTTGACCTCAAGACTATTAACTGTATGTTTGATGTGGCACATGGAGAAAATGCATCCATCCTTGTCCGTTGTACACAGAAAAGAGAGTACCATTGTAGGCAGGTAAAAAGAACCAAAAGCAATGGGCTTGTGAGCTGGCAAAGATCGATCACACTAAGGCACTGGATCATGATGTTCCAGGGAAAGATCCATCATGGAGGCCAATTCTTGAAATTCCTCTTGATAGAGTACACATTTGTGCACTTCATGCTATTGTCAGAATAATTGAAAAGCTCGTGCACTTATATATCATAGATGCATATAACTTAAAGCCCCCAATAAGAAAGTGAGAGGATGATTACAAGAATTGAAAAGGTGCTTTCAGAAATGGGACTACACTTTGGGGAAGTCAAGATGAGAAAAGATATGGAAAGTAGGCAATATTCCTTGTAAGCCAAGTTTCGGACATGTCAAGGCTTTAAATTTTCTTTTTGAAAAGAAAAGAATGATAGGCTGAAACGTGATGAGTTTGATGTATGGCGAAAGTTACACAGTACCTATTGTGAACAAGGGGGGAAGGGGATTTTGTATGTGGAAAAAACACAAATTTGGTTAGCTCTTGATAGCTTGGTACCTTTGCTACAAAAGAAAAGATTCAACGATGATGAGGTGCACTGTTTGATCAATGATGTGAATGACTTTAACTAGACTATGGAGATCGCTTGGGAAAAGAATCATTTCACACAGTACATGGTAACCCTAACTTACATATTAAGATGTACATATTGATTGGTCCCATACTTATTAATTGGTTTTTTTGTTTGGCAGCACATTTTATATGCCCATGCACCATACATGCATGGCATTATGGAAGCACTAGAGTGTGGTCCACTCAAGGCATGGAAAGATTGCATTGGCAAGCACGTTGTGCCTATAACATAGTGACCCAACATGGGTGTGGTAGAAGTAAGTCAAGCCCGATGGTTCAATTGGTTCAAAGGTGGTATAGGCATATCGAAATAAGAGCAACTGCAATACTAGGAGAACACTAGCATTCAAAGAGTCCTTAGTATCCCATGCAGTTTGAGACGTCAATGCTGAACGTAGAAGAAGAATATACAATTCATCAAATCCAAGACAAAATCATGCAAGGTGGCGTGCGACCCATCACAGAGAAGGGCGCATATGAGTGGAGTCAGATGAAATTGATGGTGTAGACTCTTCCAATGTGGATGTGGAAGTGATCTGAGGCATTTTTTAGTCTTATTTTTGGAGCACTGTCCTGCAGTTTGTCTATTTTGGTAAATGTTCATAATACATTTATGATTTGAATATGCTTGAATGCTATTTTTTGAAGCAATAAACACTGTATTTCCTTTATGCTAAGAGTTTGGGGTATCTAACTATCTCTCCAACCAATTATACTTGGGGAGAAGGAGACTTCTTTGTAAGGGACTAGACACTGCCACATTAGTGGTAAGACCTTCCCAATATGCATATGATTGAGGACATTTCAACAATGGAACCATGTAGAAAGTTATTGTGAACTTTCTTTGCATGAATGATGAGCTATATCAACAAGGTCTTGCCCTATGGAAATTTTATTTTCTATCAAGTGATCTATAAGAACCAAAAGGATCAAAATATGTGAGGGATGCTAGTGCAAAGATTTATAAAGTAGCTCTAAAGAAGTGATGGACACCTCTAAATGTGAAGGATGGTGAGTTACCTACCCTTGAGACGTGATTGGCATGGTGGGATACAAGTTTCCTAATAGGGGGGTGCATTCATGGCAACAACATAAGGATACCAAAGACTAAGCACTCAAGCATGAGGGCTCCTCATGATATGCTTGATACATAAGCTTATATGAGGCCACTGCGAACTCCTTGAATAACTGAGGGCTAAGGATACCAAAGACTAAGCACTCAAGCATGAGGGCTCCTCATGATATGCTTGATACATAAGCTTATATGAGGCCACTGCGAACTCCTTGATACATAAGCTTATATGAGGCCACTGCGAACTCCTTGAATATCAAAGGTCGAGGTGGAACACTCTTATTCCAAAAGATGAACTTGGACCCATGGCCTAGGATTTTGACATCCAAGCCTTGGTGTTGATAATCTGGTCGAACTCCAAACCGGTGCCACCATCGTGCTCCCAAGATGACATCCGCTGCTTGAGTAGGTCTAACCTTGAGTGGCAGACTGTGTACCCACCCTGAGATCTTCAGAGTGGTTGAAGCTACCTACATGTTGGTCTTTATCTGTTGCCCTGGAAATGCGCCATTCATGGTCATCGGTTCCATTGGCGTGAGAGGCAACTGAGTCTTTTGAGCTGCTTTGGTGGAGATGATGTCCTCAAAAGTACCTGAGTCTGTCAGGATAAGGACATTCTGACCACCGACTTGCCCATAAAATTGAAACATATCGGGAAACTCACGAGGCTCCCCCTTTTGCTGAGCTTCAAGCTCCTAGATGACTACTGAGGTTGTCCATGTAGTCTGCCTGTTCATCAAGCTCCTCATTGACTACTGAGGTTGTTGAAGCTATTGCTAAACCACTTGACGTGGCTCTTGCTATTAGAAGCTTCCGGTAATGTGGGCAATATTTCTTATTATGGCCCATCACATGACAATGGAAGCATCGATTCTCCTTGGCTCATGTTACTGTATCCAAGTACCCACCATAGCCATTTCTATCCTTTGCCATCCAGCTCTTCTTCTGCTGCCCATTCCCACCATCACTTGGTGTGGAATCTTGGGACTTCTTACTATTGACCTAGTTGGATCCTTCACCATTGTGCATGAGCTCAAAATTCTGAGAAAGCTCGTTTGCACATTGATAAACCCGTGGCCTGAAACTTCTGACATACCACTAGATGACTGTACGCAGCCCATGGAGAAATTTATTCAGCTTATAATTGTCCTCTAGCTACAACTGTATAAACACTTGAGTGAACTTATTGGCATAATGATTCACCATCTCGGTGTCTCTCTAGCATAGCTCGTAGAACTGACTTTGGAGGCTGTCTAGGTACTGCCGTGGCAGGAATCGTGATCTGAGGTCTTTCACGAACCTAATTCAATGCGCTTTTGGCTTCTCAAGCTTCACGATCACGTTCTTCTTTTGCTTCCCCAACTACCCTTTTAGCTTCTTGAGCTTCTCGCTCACTTATTCTTTTGCTTCTCGAGCCTCCCGATCACGTTCTTCTTTTACCTCTCCTGATCTAGCCTTTCACGCTCTTTGGCGGCCTGCTCACGATCATCCCGCATCTCTTGAAGCCAGTGGTCATGTGGATGAAGCGCCTCGGACTATTGTTGCTGCATTTGCATCATAGCTTGTAGCATGATTGTCATGGCAAACATGGAAGTGTCTGTAGGATTATGTGGTGGGGGTGGGGGTGGTGGTGGCGGTTTGAGGCACTAATCTACCCCTGTGTTGGACTCCTCACTGGTGCTCATGGTGTCCTTGCCGAATCTTGTCTGTGCCATAAAACAATAGAGTTGCCCCCAAACTAACCCTCCATATCTCAAGGAAAGAAAATTAAAGCTTTGATATTGATGTAGCGAGTATCCTCAATCTCCACCCTACTCACTAAGTACAAACTGCAAGATGATGCACTCAACACACAAAGTGATGCAGTGGATGTGAGTGAGAGAATCAGAGGGAGAGAATAGAACTGAAATGTATGAATGCCCAAAGGGCTGAATACAACTATATGGAGGGGCCGAAACCCTCAATTGCAAAACCGGAAAGAAACTAGGAGGTGAATCCTCACTAGATCCCTAAAGAGGCTGAGGCTAGCCTGCTAGTGAACTGTGGGGAGACCTTGCTGCTACTGCTATTCTGAGGCTATGATGCCCAACTGCGGGATGTCCAAGGACAATTAGGCAGAAGCTACGTAATTCAATCTCTCAACCTTAGGTCGAGTTAGATAAATCAGACCTTGTTCATTGGTACCCACCGGAGAATAGTAGGGTAGTGTTTCCATCTTAGGTTTAGAGATAGGTTTAGGTCCAGCCTAGGATAGGAGCCCTTTTGGGCCCCCTCAGGGCTGGAACAAGTGAAGATGTATGGTAGGGGAAGGGCTGCCTTTATAGGCTACCCTAGACCCCTCCCTAGGCCACCTTTTATGGGGCCTAGGGCTGCCTTTTATGGGGGCAAGGGACCAACCCAACCAAAATAACCGACTAAAAAGTTGGCCATTTTGGGCTAGTTGGCTCTGCCCTCAAGCCCTATAAATAAGGTCCATCCTACCCTCATTACTCACTCAACTCCCCAAGCCTTCAACACTCCAATAGCTCCCCTCCATCCTCGTGTGTGTAGCTGTGAACACCTCCATGTTGGCCTTGATCAGCCTCATCCTTTGGCCTTCAGTTCAACCTGTTTGGAAGGTGTATACGCAACAGCACAGTTAAGGATTCGAACCAACAAATGGAATAAGGTTAGGGTACTATTTTAGCAATTTACACAGCTCACTTCTCATCTCTATATTTGAGTTATGACTCTCAGCTTTCTTTAGAATCTATTACTCCTAGCTTTCACTCTCATTCACATAGTAACCCTGCATCCCGATGGACAGCACAAGTCTCTTCTTTGCCTTGTAGAAGTGCCCTACATTGTCAGTGTGGATAGCATGAAGGTATCGCTATTGGTCAGCGTTGCCTCTCTGGGCTTTGGGTCTACAATACGTGTGAACAGTCTACTCTTCAGAAGCGTGTTTCCATGCTCTCTCGAAGAGTGTTATTTGTATTTCTTAGTTCTCCAAGTATAAAGCGAATTCTCCCCTGATTGGGGGAGGGGACCCACAGTGGGTACAGGGATCCCTTGTACCCACTGATTTGTATTTCTGAGTTCTCCAAGTATAAAGCAAATCCTCCCTTGATTGGGGGAGGGGGCACTCAGTGGGTAAAGGGACACAACAAGTGAAGGGGAATGGCAAGGGAAGGGATGCCTTTATAGGCTACCCTACACCCCTCTCTAGGCCACCTTTTATGGAGCCTAGGGCTGCCTTTTATGGAGCCAAGGGACCAGCCAACCACCCATAATAACCGACTAAAAAGTCGGCCATTTTGGGCTGGTTGGCTCAGCCCTCCAGCCCTATAAATAGGGGCCATACTTGTCCTCATTCCTCACTCCAATAGCTCCCCTCCAGCCTCTTGTGTGCAACCCTAAACACCTCCAGAGTTAGCCCTGATCACAACCTCAACCTTTGTCCTTCGGCCCAGCCTGTTCAAAAGGTGTATACGCAACACCACAGTTGAGGATTCGAAACAGCAAACGGAATAAGGTTAGGGTACTGTTTCAGCAGCTCTTTACAGCTTTCTTTACAGTTTTGCACGGCTCACTTCTCAGCTCTATATTTCAATCATCTCTCATCTCTCTTTAGAATCTATTACTCCTAGCTTTCACTCTCTCACTCGCGCAGTAACCCTGCATCCTGGTTAACACAAGTATCTTCCTTGCCTTGCAAAAGTGCCCTACATTTTCAGTGTGGACAGCATCAAGGTCTCGGTATTGGTCAATGTTGCCTCTCAAGTCTTTGGGTCTGCAATAATATACGTGTGCACAATATATCTTCAAAGGCGTGTTTCCGTGCACTCTCAAAGAATGTTATTTGTATTTTTCAGTTCTCCCAAGTATAAAGCAAATTCTCCCCTGATTGGGGGAGGGGGGCCTCAATGGATACAAGGACCCAATCGGTTGTCGACTCCATTCTCTCTCTACCCTCATCTCCTTTCTCTCTCTATGGTGCATAATGCTAATCCCTCGCTAAAGGTTTAAAGGTCTTACTGTAATTACACGATCAAATTTGCATGTTACAATGACATTCATCCTATACTCATTCTTTCTTTCTAATGGCAAAGTTGTGTTGTGTGACCTTTATGCAAGTAGATTGTTGCCATGCAGGCCAATGTTTTCAAAACACTACCCAACATCAACCTGGGACATTGTGGACTATGAAATCGTAATAATTATACATCATGCACAAAAACTTACAAAAATGTGTGAGATCCCCAGATGTCCCGAGTATAGTTTGATTGAAAGCTACAGCTTTTGTGGCCCACATACAGAATGAGCAGAGTGTATAGTGTCGAACATTAAGAACAGAAGATGCTGCAAATAATCCAATGCAGCAATCCCCTTTTTATATATGCCGTCTGTAATTATATCCATTGCTTTCACTATGAGGAGTTGAGGGTGGAGATTCATGAGACGTTGAAAAAGTAGGTAATACTTTCACAGTCAAAGATCTTCTTTCCCCTTTCTTCAATACGCTTGGGTCCTAATGCAAGAACACACAACTTGGCATCAGTATTCTCTCTTGCAACAGACATGAAGTTGAAACCTCTCTCTCTCTCTCTCTCTCTCTCTCTCTCCACACTCCACCAAATGAAACTCCAAAACTCTTTGAGATGTCAAAACACCTGATACGAATTTTATTTTCTTTAAAGGTAGTCTCTTAAGGAGGAAGCTGAGAGAGAGAGAGTGAGAGTGAGAGTGAGAGAGAGAGAGATTCAAGTAGGTAAGGCTAGCTAAGAACTCTCAGCTACCATAAAGGTGTCCATTTGGGTATGTCAGTCTTTTCCATACACACTGTTGGGCCTACTGTAGAGGTTAATAGATCACTTAATTTCAATGAACATAATATAGCAATGGCAATAGTATACCGCAGATTAACTCGCATACTCTCAGAAGGAATTTGATTGATTACTGTACCATTGTCTACAAATTGGATTAACAAAAAAGGCCAAGGGTGTTCTTTTGACTCAGACTTGGAAGACCACCTCTCTCTCTCTCTCTCTCTCCCTCTCTCTCCCCCCGTCCCCCCCTTTAAAAAAACGAAAATACAATTGTTTGGTTGTACATGTAGGCATAGATTAAGTGTGCAGTGTACAAAACTAAAACTTGGAAATGTAATCGATCTCTCTACTAACAATAGGAGAGTGCCAGAGCGATACCCAAATGGGAAAATGGTTAAGGCTTGGGGAGAAATCTTCAAGGCATCAAAAGGAGAACATCTCAAAAACCTCAAGCCAATTGGAGGCCCATGCCATAAAGATTCCATTACCTGACCCAAAAAACTAGCTGAGTTGCAAAAGGTCCTGTTGAGCTATGGGAGGCTCATGATGTAAAGTCTCAATTAACTAATGTGGAAAATGGTAAAATGTCTCCACAAAGCATGTCTTAGAAACGAGAGCGTGAACATTGCCATCCTTGTGAAAAAGTTAAATTGTAAAGGAGTTAAGTCCACACCCCACCTCTAGTGTGTCAAGCAAAGACAAGAGTACGCAATGACGGCGCAAATGCCCTTCAAAAAGGCTGAAGGGGCCATTAGAATTGTGTTGCCATAGAAAGCACTGTTTAATAGTACAGACCTTGCAACTGGTGCAAAAGTTTCATTGAAATCTTCCCCTAAGAACCAGATCAAGTGGGTAGGAACCTCAAGGATGGGGAGGAGAAAGGCAAGACCACCGGGGAGAGCTAAGATTAGGGTTAGAAAGGTAGGCAAGGGAGGTCTAGAATCCCCAAGGTCTAATGTTGGCACTTCTTAGCTCCTCCAGAAGGGGGATGGATGAAGCATACAGCCTTGAGGAGGACATACCCTTGTTAGTCGTAGCAAGGGGAAAGGGGCTGAGCAAACTGAATTATTGAGAATGAAAAGAGTGCACTCGAACCCGCAAAATTGTCTGCACATGCAATGTTAGAGAAGTACATCAAGCTCCAACAGCAACGAATACAATTAGGATGCTTGGTGAACTCCTTTGGTTTACATGAAATACTGTCTTTTTGGCGGGGTTTCTTCTCTGCTTGGGCAGATTCTGCTCAGGTATTTTGCTTATAGGGTTTGTGAAGATCGCTAGTAGAGTTCTATTGGCTTCTTCATAACGCAGACTTTATTGAACATCAGAAGAGATCTACAGTTTGGGTGTCTTTTCCTAAACTTCAGTTGTTCTTGTCCTTGTTCTTAAGACCTCAAGTTGGACGTATGGGAACATGCTAGGGAGGGTTCTATTGCCCTCTTTTCCTAAACTTCAGTTGTTCTTGTTCTTGAGACCTCAAGTTGAACGTATGGGAACATGCTAGGGAGGGTTCTCTTGCCCTCGAGCCTGAATATTGTGGGCAACAATATCACTCGCACAGGGGGCATTGTGTCACCAAGAAGCATAGTCACATTGAAATGTTTCCATGAAACGGCTTCAAGGTTTCTCAAGCGTTTCAAGAAAACCTTGAAATGTTTCACTATGAAACGTCTATTATGTGAAATATATAAGCATTGAAACTTGTTTCAAACTCTGAAACTTGATAAAACATCAAATATGCAATACTCTATAGAACTGAAAGTTGAAACCTCAATAGCTTCCAAAATTCTAAAGACTAAGTTCTAACATCATGCTACAGGCAATAAAAAAGGGGTTTTTGGGGGCAAAACGCGTGCATTTTAGCCATTTCAATGAAACATTTGATGCATGAAACGTCTGAAAGTTTCAATGGCTGAAATACATTTCAATTTGACTATGCCAACGACAATGGTGCAAAGCAAGCCATAGCAAGGCAATGCAGACGAATGTGTTGGATTTGCTAAATAAAACCCGTAGGTGTGTTAAGTCCTAACATGAACTCACACAACGCTCGCACATGTAATCAGTATGCATGTACATAAATAATCAATAATTTAAATTTTGTATTTTAACATGGAGAAATTAATAATCATGAAAATGAATCTGTTACACTGGCAATCACAGCTATGTCATCTGTCTGAGATAGCGCCGCCAAAGAAGCATGGGCAAGCCTTGGCTAGGTGGCCCAGTAGGCATTGTCTTGGCAGTCCTGAAACCTCCACTCTCTGGTGAAATACACTTTCACTGAGAGTCTCCAACATCACCTTCTCTGGAAGGACTCCACAATCAGGCAAATCTGGAAAATAAAGAGTAATCAAGAACCTCAGCGCGTAATGAGTTGACTACCATGGGATGAGGAAGATCAAATGTGGACCCAAATAGACAAGGCTCTACTCGATAGGACCAGTGTGATCTCTCAAGAAGTAAGCTGAAGAAGGAAATACCCCCCTCCCACAGATATTGGGTCACCCTCAAGTATCGAACTCACCAGAATTCAATCTGTATCTGTCATTGTGTTGTGTGAGACAGACACAATGCGTCCCACTCATGCGATGTCAATTGAAGCTATTGTTTGTCCTTGGAGGAAAGTGATATCCAGAAGGTGGTGGGGATCCAGAAATCTTAGGAGAGCTTCTCTTGCCAGACACAATGGTCACCGTCAAGTCTTTCCCCTATCAAATTGTAGCCCTAAATCTACTAGCAAAAGGAGAGGGGAAGGAGAGGGAGCAGGGAAACGCTGAAAAAACAAGAGCAAAAAGCTGGAGCAAAAGGGTAAAGTACAGGAATGGAGGAACATACAGGGGTTCAAGGGCAGTGAAGGGAAGCAGTGGGTTGCGCAAGGGCCATGAGCCTACCTAGGGGTCTCAAGAAATCCCTTTGCGAGTCTCAACTTGCAAACAGGACAAAGAAGGCCTTGGGAATGCTCGGGCCAGGCAGAGGATGGAGCAAGGGACATGATAAGGCTGCCAGCAGATGGGAAAATTACAAAGGCTAGGAGAACTGAGGCCATGATTGTCACCTCGCGGCATAACGACTGTTCTAAAATGGGTCTAGGAACTCGGGGGAGGAGGCAAACCAGCTAGGCCATGAACAGAGGCCTAGTGAGGCCTGAAAAGATGAGGAGGATAGGGGCTCAAGTTGAGCGAATTGAGTCAGATTAGTTGAGGCAAAGGTGAGCAGCTCAAGGATCTGGTGCAAAGGAGCAAATAGGGACAGTAGAGATGGGCAGCAGCGCACCATAGCCTACATGATTTACATTGTACCACACTTCAGTAGAGGTATATGTCACACTCTTTATCGTTTTTGTGAGTGGGAGATACACATCTCTCCCTCTAGTGTTTCATGCATTGTACTGATGGTCATCTCTCTCTCTCTCTCTCTCTCTCTCAGTTGGGGACTTCAACCCGAGGACAGGGGGCTTGTCAAGCACCACTTCTCGACTTCAAAGACGATTCCATTTTACTGCCAAACATTGATCTTGAGGACGCAGGTATGCTGCGAGTTTCAGCTGATAGATGAGAGCTCCGGTCACATCTTACGGGCAAGCTCTGTTAGATCTAGGCAGGATGCATGATCTTATTATTTATAATGGTCTTGTTAGATGTCCCTGCTCAGGTGGTTTTACCTGCTTCCCACATGGAGGGGGCTCTAGCGTTGTTGATTACTTCATGGAATCCCCCGCCTTCGCCTCTCATATCACTGATATCACTGTCGCACCCTCTCCTCCCAAGGCCGATCACACATACCTCTTCTTTAGTATCTTTACACCCCATCACGCAGTACCTCCCACTCCGCAGATCACTCACACCCCTATCATGACATACATTTTGACCGTAGTCTCTCACCTATTTATTCAGCTCGCCTTTACATACTTCTCACATATATTGACTTTAGGACATAGGAAAGGGGAAGGAAATGGAGGGTTTATTTCTGCTTTGTGGACTTCCGCAAAGCCTTTGATACGTCCTGAGAGCCCGCCTCATCAGGCGTCCGCAAGACTTGGGTTATAACCAGGAGATCATTTGGGCTGTCATGGCACTTTACGAGAGGGTCTTAGGCAGAGTTTGGATAGGGTCTAGATGGACAAATAAGATCACGAGTACTATTGGGGTCAAACAAGGGTGTCCTTTATCACCAACCCTGTTTGGCCTATATATTGATGAACTTGAGACAGTTATGCAAACTCTTATCTTCCTCAGTAGAGGGTCTCCAAAGACACCTAGATGCACTACAAACCTTTTGTGATTCCCATGAGAAGGTCAACCTTGGTAAAACCAAGGTCATGGTCTTCAACACATCCCAAGCCGCTATGCACCAGGAGTAGTTCACTTTCGACGGGTTGCCGGTTGAGGTTGTTTCGTCATATACATATATAGGCGTTCTCTTCTCTGGACCTATCTTTACTATGAGACCGGCGACGCACGGCTGAGTAGAGGATACACTTCATTGGCCAGATTAGAGAGGCGGTGCTTCTACTCACATTTTCAAGAACCGCGGACCAAGGGCTTGCTTTTCGACTCCTTGGTTCGCCCAACGGGGATGTATAGCAGCTCTAGTTGGGAGCCGGCTCTGTCAGATATAGAGTAGACTCGAGTGGAGCGCCTACAGGTTCTCATGCTATCACGGATGATTCACAGTAAGCCATTAGTTCCTCACTAGATCATTCTGGATGAGTTTGGGTCATCTCCACTACAGCTTGATGCAGCATTTCAGGTTATTACCTACCTATATCGGGTCAGGGGGTACGGAGATTGCACTTCTGAACAAACGCAACAGATTACCGTGGCTAGCATTGTCCTCCTCTATGGCACTATCAGCAGCACGTGATCAGAGATGCTGGTTTGCACGCATAGAGAAATGGTTTGAGCACTTGGGACTCCACGTGGATAGACTCCCCCTCCTTCCACTATAGCATTGAAGCGCCTTTTTCCCCTCTCTTGTCTCATGAGGTCAATCAGGTCATTCATGAGGATCTTTTGCAGCTACACGCATTCAGAACCTGGTTGGGACCAAGCGAGCTTCCAGTGAAGCTCAGCTTCTACAGGGATCGTTGTTTACATATCACAGTGGAGGATTTTATCGACCTGTTGGGATATACGCAGATCCACCTACCCCACTCACTAAGGATCTCTATTGGGCAGTTTCGGGTCTCTTCACATAGACTTCACATCGAGAGTGGCAGGGTTGAGGGTTTGCCCAGGGAGAGGCGCATATGCACATTATGTGACATCCAAGAGATTAAGTTGGAGGAGCATTTCATTTTCAGATGCCCATGAGATCCGAGGATGCTTCTATTGCCTCTTTAGAGACAGTTCTCGGATATTGTCCCACTTTCTCTCCTTTCCAGACCAGAGATGCTTAGCCTCCTTTATTCACGAGGCAATCAGACACCTCGAGCATCTACTTCGATCATGGAGACACGAGCAGACCTCCTTGATAGACTCTTCTCAGAGCTCGATCACTAAGTTCTTCCAACTAGACCATGCGGGCTCCCACACCACGAGACTCTGCCATGATCATGACATAGAGCCAACGACACGACACCTCAGACAGAGGGTTGATGCACAGATTACGCTTGGGGAGATTTATTCTCTTTTCAAAGTTGGGGCTCCACCGACATGATCAGACGCAGAGCTACGACCAGGTGACGACATAGGACCACGTCCACGGGCAGCAGCGAGCACTCTATTTATGACTTTATGCCCTAACAACCTCATCCCCCTCGACACTCCGATGATGAGGATGTTAGTGTTGGATAGGCGATCAATGACTATAGCACCACTTAGCACTTCTCATTCTGACATGACTATGTAGCACGCATCACTTATCATTTGCACTCTGCATTGGAGTGGATGCTTGTTTATTAGCTCCACCCACACAGCTTGTTTATATCAGAATTTTTCACAATCTCATAGACCCATTGGTCTTTCGAAGACTTTAATAAATTCTCTCTCTCTCTCTCTCTCTCTCTCTCTCTCTCTCTCTCACACACACACACACACCCATATTAGTGTTTCGACGATTATGTTATATTTTGGGTTTGAGGCTTCACCCATTCAGCTCATTGTATCAGGTTCTTACAATCTCATGGACTCTTTGGTCTTTCGAAGACTTTTGATAAATGCTCTCTCTCTCTCTCTCTCTCATTCAACTCATTGAAGCAAGTTCTTCCAGTCTCATAGCCCGTCGGTCTTTCAAAGAGTTTTAAAACTCTCTCTCTCTCTCTCTCTCTCTGAGTACACACTTTCACCGACCTTGTTTGGCCTTTATATAGACGAGCTTGAGTCTTTTATGAGGACCCTAGGAGGAGCTGATTGCTCTCTTGCCGGCTCCCTACTCCAAATTCTATTGTACACTGTTGATGTGGTACTCTTATCCTCGTCCACTAAGGGGCTCCAGAGACATCTAGATGCACTACTGGCTTTTTGCAAGTCCCATGACTTGAAAGTCTACCTAGGTAAAACCAAGGTTATGATCTTCAACACCTCCAAGGCAGCCACACACAAAGAGCAGTTCACGTTTGACGAGGCACCAGTTGAGATTTTCTCATCATACACTTACCTGGGGATTCTATTCTCTGGAGCTATCTTCACGATGAGGCCGACAATGTACGCCCGTCTCAGTAGGCAATACGCCTCCCTTGCCTGACTAGAGAGACAGTGCTTCCATTCACATTTTCACGACCCACGGACCAAGGTTCTCCTTTTTGATTCCTTGGTGACTTGCGGGCATGTACGGCAGCACTTGTTGGGGGTGGCCTGACCTATCCGACATAGAGTGGGCTCGAGTGGAGAGATTACAGGTTCTCTTGTTATATGATCCGCAGCAAGCCATCTGTTCCTCATCAGATCATTCAGGCTGAGTTCGGAGCATCTCCATTGCAATTAGATGCGGCATTTCAAACTATTACTTATCTATACCACGTTCGAGCTTATGGCTCCTGCATTGCAAGACGACACAGGCTACCTTGGTTGTGTGAGTGGACGGGAGAGAGCAAAGTGTGAGAGCAGGAGCAGGAGAGAGAGAGCTGAAAACGATAGTTGCAATAGATGAGTGTGTTACAACTGAAGAGAGTGATAGGTTTTGTCTAAGTGACAAAACCTTATCCTTCACTAACCGTAGTTAGTGAACTAACTGTGGTTGTTGGGGGGAAAAACCTCTAAGTGAGGGAAAAGTGCCCCTAACCTACTTATTACATTACATTGGTCACTGCTAAATTATAACAATAATTCTAACGCCCCCCTGCATTGCCAATGTCATGTACAAGGAAATGATCAATCACCAAAAGGAGATAAGTTCAGGGCACTGCGAAATGCCTCAAACTTTTCTCGTGGAAGTGCTTTGGTAAAAATGTCTGCAACATTGTCATGTGTTGACACATAGATCATACTGATCTCTCCTACATGCAACTTCTCTCTGACGTAGTGATAGTGAACCTCAATGTGCTTCGTGCGAGCATGAAAAACAGGATTCTTTGCCACTGCAATAGCACTCTGACTATCAGTGAGAACTAGAGAAGGACCCTCCAATGAAAGATGGAGATCAGCAAATAAACGACGCAGCCAAACACATTCAACTGTCGCTGTGAAAGCTGCCCTGTACTCAGCTTCACATGAAGAGGTAGCCACTGTAGATTGTTTCTTGCTCAACCAAGAAATACAAGCTTTGCCCAAAAAGAAACAATTGCCACTTGTGGACTGCCTAGTATCATAGTCTCCAGCCCAATCTGAGTCACTGTAGGCATGCATCTGCAAGTCACCCCCCCTGGGAAACATCAAGCCAAAAGACTTGGTACCTTGCAAATAACGGAAGATGCATTTTATAGCCTGCCAATGCATAGTCTTTGGGCTGTGCATATATCTGCTCACCTGAGAAACTGCAAACTGAATATCAAGTCGTGTATTGCAGAGATAAATGAGGCATCCAACAGCCTGACTGTAGAGTGTGACATCAATTGATTCACTTGCATCATGCATTGTAAGCCTCAACCCCGGCTCCATGGGAGTAGCTATGGGCTTACAATCCTGCATATTAAATCTGTCCAAGAGTTTCTGCACATACTTGGATTGAGACATAACGATGCCACTTTTCTCTTGAGTGAACTGGATCCCCAAATAAAAGTGTAGCAGCCCCAAATCTGACATGTGGTCTACAATTCAGCTTTAAAATCTGCAATATTATCTTCATTTGACCCTGTGAGCAGTAAGTCATCTACATAAAGAATGATGACTAAAAGATCCCCCCCATCCTTCTTGATGTAGAGGGTGCTCTCAGTTGGACTATTGTGCAGCCCCTTGCTGGTCAGAAAGGCATAAATTTTTGCATACCATGCACGTGGGGCTTGTTTCAGCCCATACAAAGCTTTATTCAGCTTGCATACCTGAAGTGCATTTCCTGAAATTTCAAAGCCTGGAGGTTGTTTGACATAAACCTCTTCCAACAAGTCTCCATTAAGGAAAGCTGTTTTAATGTCCAACTGATGAACATTCCATTCAAAGTTCATAGCTATAACTGACCGGATGGTTGTCATTCTGGATGTAGGAGCAAAAGTCTCCTCATAGTCTATGCCCTTTTTATGAGCATATCCTTTTGCAACCAGCCTTGCCTTGTACCGATCAATGGTCCCATCTGGCTTTCTTTTAACTTTGAAAACCCACCAAGTACCTATGGCATGTTTACCTGGTGGCAAATCGACAACTTCCCATGTCTGATTTTTCTGAATGGACTGCAACTCATCGTGCATGGCATTCATCCAATGCACATTATCCTTTGCTTCTTCAAATGTCTCAGGCTCCTCCTCATCAAGAAGAGTACCTGCATAAGCTGATTCAACTGATAAAGCACCTCCCCCATGCCGTACTGCACTCCGAGTTCTGCCAGGTAATGGAGCATCAATTTTACTCTCCCTGAGAGTTTGTAACAGCCAATTTGGGACTGTTTTTGCTGCATGTATATCTGCAATTTCTTGCTGAACAACCTCTTCCACTGCTTGCGGAGGTGGTAAGACATCCTGTGGCTGAATCGGAGCATGTGGAGGTATCTGAAAATTTTGATTTGCATCAGATATATCAACAGGGGAACCCAAGGCAATGGGTAGTAATCCCTCAAAGACATCATCGGAAGAAGCAGACAAATCAAATTCAGCTTGAGTGTGACCTGAATTTTCTGAAATATAACATCTCTACAGACAATAATCTTGCGTGTGACAGGATTGTAGAGACGGTAGCCCTTGCTCTCTACACTGTACCCAACAAAAATGCATTTGATTGCCTTATCAGACAACTTATGCCAAAACTCAACGGGCACATGAGCATATGCAAGGCATCCAAAAACACGGAAATGATCCACAGAAGGCTTTCTCCCTTGCCAAACTTCATAGGGAGTCTTGGTCTTCAAAGCTTTTGTGGGTGCCCGATTCAAAACATAATTGGCACACATGAGACCTTCAAGCCAAAATTTGTGAGGCAATTTTTTGCTTTTTAGCATGCATCTATCCATCTCCATAAGAGTACGATTTTTCCTCTCAGCTTTGCCATTTTGCTGAGGAGTTAGCCTCACTGTAAGCTAATGTGCAATGCCCTTGTCTTTCAAAAATGCATCAAAATCTGCAGACAAATACTCCCCTCCTCTATATGTGCGTAATGTCTATATCTTGAGTCCTGATTCATTTTACACCATGGCTGCAAAGTGTTTGAAAACCATAAACACTTCTAATTTGCGTTTCAGCCCATAAACCCAAGTGTAGTTGGAGTAGTCATCTATAAAAGTGACAAAGTAAAGATGACCACCCAATGATGGAGTCCTCATGGGACCACAGACATCACTATGAATAAGCTGTAATTTTCGAACAGCGTTTACTGATCCATCCTTCTTAAAAGGAAATCTGTGCATTTTACCAAGAATGCACCCTTCACAGGCATGTGGAGGAGGTGTTTCAAGAGTAGGCAATGCATCAACCATAGCATGTTTTTGAAGTGTCATTAAGCTGCCATAATACATGTGTCCATATCTGGCATGCCATAACTCCGCATTCTGCATAGTAGTAGGAGTGGAAACTGCAAGAGCATGAGCTGGTCTTTTATCATACATGTCAAGCTGAAAAAGACCACGTAACAAAGTGCCAGACAATCTCAAGGCATAGTCATGCTCTCTGTCATGGACTGCACACTTGTCATCTTCAAAAATGACCTAAAATCCAGCTCTGTTAAGAGTGGATACTGAAAGTAGATTTTTTGTGATACCAGGCACATACAAGACATCAGAAATTTCATCTATGG
This sequence comes from Dipteris shenzhenensis, assembly GCF_047967505.1. NCBI lineage: Eukaryota > Viridiplantae > Streptophyta > Polypodiopsida > Gleicheniales > Dipteridaceae > Dipteris > Dipteris shenzhenensis. The sequence continues at coordinate 25,634,588 of NC_141601.1, forward strand.
CTGTAAGTTCAACTTCTCCTGTACCACGAACTGAATAGGAGTTGTTGGCACATGTGAACTTTTTACCAACGGGAGGTGGATGCAGAGATGTGAAAAGACACTTCCTGGAAGTGATATGCTTTGAGGCACCGCTATCAAAATACCATGTATTTTGTGTCTCATTGACACTGAAAGCTGATGCATCCTTGGAAGAATCATAACTGCATGTTAGAAAAGCATAAGAGTCATCATTACAAGTGGCTGTACTATCCGGAGCAGCCAACTGAGAGTTTGAAATGCAAGACAAGAAGGCATAGTCGTGCTCCACAAAGTTGGCTGTAGCTTGCTCATTGTCAGATGCATGAGGAGCTGAATCTGAAACAGCCATACCGGAGCTGTTTTTCTTTTCTTTTGCAAGCCTTTTCTTGCATTCTCCAATGTAGTGACCTGGCTTTTTGCAGTAATGACATATTCCCTTCTTCTTGGGTTTACCTGCATCACCCTTAGCCTTTTGAGAAGGCTGTTCTGAACCACTGGAAGGCTGATTTGCTGATGTCTTTGCCTGTCCCTTTACTTTAGGCTTGAATTTTGAAAGCATGGCATGTTCACCTGCTCGTGAAGCCATGTTTTTCTTGGTCTGCTCTTCCTGCAACAGAAGTCCTATCAACTCGTGAAAATTGAGAGGATTTGCACCCCCCCTCAATGACAAATTCAGCGAGGTATGAAAGCTGAGATAAGATTCAGGAAGAGAATTCAGAGCAGTGGTAATCATCTCTGAATCAAGAATGATCTCATCAATATTCAGCAATTGCTCTCGTAAATCCTGTAGCTTTGTGAGGTGCACTGACATGGAGTCACCCTCTTCCATATGTGCATGAGACAATTCTCTTTTCAAAAAAGACACCCTGGCATCATTCCGAGCTGCGTACATGCTCTCCAAAATATCCTATGCTGCCTTTGAGGTCTTACACGACCGGATATGCGGAATGATGAATCTTTTCACTGAAAGAGAAATACACGACAAAGCTATAGCATCACGTGAATCCCATCTCTTTTGCTCTGGAGTGGTAGGTATAACTGCACCAATAACTTGTGCTGCAACTATACCCTGTGCACGACCTCTGCCTCCTCCTTGTTGGGGAGGGGTATTAGGTGCCACATTTGCTGGCCGGAACTCATCCCCATTTACATAGTCCCACAAATTACGGGAAATCAGAATATTGCGTACCATAAAACTCCAGAGGGAGTAGTTGGTACCATCCAGCTTATCCTCTTGTGAGAGACCACTGAACTAGAAATCATTCTGATTTTGCTGGGCCATGTCTGAGAAAGAAAATACAGCAAATGCAAATCTGAATTCCCTTGCTGGGAATGGAGTGCACAATTCCCAAAAAATACAGCCAAACACTGGCTAAAAATGCAACTCAAATCTCTGTAATGTCTCTGTCAGAAATCTGCCAGAGCATCCAATCTCTCCCAAAACCTGCCAAAAGTGCTTCAAAACACTCACAGAAAGGCAGTGTGAACTGAAACCTGTAAAATTGCTCTCCCAACACAAAAGCCCCAATTTGTGGCTTGAAATTGCAACCAGAAAGGGACAAATGGTCTGGAAGCCCCAAATTGCTCTCTGCCTGCAAAAGCCCCAAATTTCACTGCAAAATTGCAGTGTAATTGCAAAAGCCCCAAATTTCTTCAAGGAAATTGCATCCAAAAGAGGGCAAATTAGCTGAAAGTCCCAAATTTGCAATTTGTCTGCCAAAGCTCCAAATGTGCTCCCAAAAATACAGCCAAACAATGGTTGTATGCACAAGAGCTTGACGAAACTCTTTCCAATATCCTCCAGCAAAGAAAATCCTGCAAAAATGCAACTTTCCAAGCCCACCTACAAAGTGACCAAATGTGAACGATGTTTCACCTTCAAACTGTACAGACTAACAGTACAGAACTGTCAGTACAGTTGAATGCAGCTGTACGAAACTGTACAGCGCAGCTTGTACGATCGAAATCCGTGCACCTGTACGCATATATGGATCTGTACGGATGTACAGATCTGATGGTGAGCTGTACGGATCTGACTAGCAGCTTGTACGGACGATGAGGTCGACGCGTGCAGGTACGGACAAGCGTACGATAGCTATACGGACTGACAGAATGTACGGGGGCTGTACGGGCTGACGGACGAGCTGGCGACGAGCTGTACGGGGGCTGTACGGGCTGGCGACGAGCTGTACGGCTGACGGCGAACTGTACGGATACTGTACGAAATGTACGACTGTACGGACGGAAGCTGCATGGTGCAGGAGCTGGTACGGATGGGCAGCAAGCTGTTGAGCTTGGATTAGGGAGCAGGGTCAACCCGCTCTGATACCAAATGTGAGTGGAAGGGAGAGAGCAAAGTGTGAGAGCAGGAGCAGGAGAGAGAGAGCTGAAAACGATAGTTGCAATAGATGAGTGTGTTACAACTGAAGAGAGTGATAGGTTTTGTCTAAGTGACAAAACCTTATCCTTCACTAACTGTGGTTAGGGGGAAAAACCTCTAAGTGAGGGAAAAGTGCCCCTAACCTACTTATTACATTACATTGATCACTGCTAAATTATAACAATAATTCTAACAGGTTGGCATTAAGGTTTCCATACAGACAGGCTGCCATCCTTTCAATCCAACATTGATGCCCCGTTTTTCTCATTTCGGGGCAAGGAGTTCAACCCAATCATCTGGGAGAATCTCTTACAATTACACACGTTCAGGACGGGTTGGCACAGATTTTGGCAAAGCAAAAATTAGGCATTTTTTGAACTTTTGGAAGTGCATCTTTCCTATTGGCTCTTCTTCATTGGACTTGAATGCAAACTTTAAAGTGGTTGACTTTCTCTCTCTCTCTCTCTCTTCCCTTCTTTATCTCCTCAAGTCTTCTTACACACGATCTCCACTTTTTCTCCCACACCCCCCTTCTCTCTCTCCTTTATCGCCTCTTCCTTCACACCATTCCTTTTTGTTTACTTTTTTTATCTTATTCTCTCTCTCTCTCTCTCTCTCTCTCTTAGTGGAGAAAAGTAGATGGACACGACCCAAGATCCCAAGGGAGGAGAGGATACGCAAAATTTGCCCTAAAGGGGAGGTAGAAGAAGAGCAACACATACTCCTAAAATGTCGAGCATACGCACACATAAGGAAGAACCATGGCAACAACAGTTGTAATATGAAGAATCTATTGGAACAGCCACAGCCAGCCCACAAGTTTGGAAGCTACTTAAAAGAAATCTTGGAACATCACAGCAAAATTCTTGGACTAGAGCAGAAAATAGACCAGCAAATACTCCCAATGTAGAAAGATTTGGGAGACTTTTTATTTCAATGGTTGTAATGGACCACTATTTAATTTAATAGTGATCACCAGTCCATAGATCTTGAGGGGCTCAAAACGACTTTAATACAATCATATCATATCATCTCTCTCTCTTTCTCTCTCTCTCTCTCTCTCTCTCTCTCTCTCTCTCTCTCTCTCTCTTAGATTCATCAGTAGCCTATTAGAAGGATGATGGACACCTCTAGTTCCCCCACTGGAGCGTATCGCATGATGTTTTTCAGTTTTTGAACCAATAAGCTTTTTGGCTTTCTTGCTTGCTCCTCCAATTTATGCCTGTATCACTCTTTTTTATGTTGATTGCAAATCTTTTGTCTTCTTAAAAATCTGATCATTCATCAACCTTTCTTGATTGCTTGCTTGCTCCTCCAATTTTTGTTGGGGTAAGTATGATCAAGGGCTTGCTCTATGGTGCATGTGTGCATCTAGGGGAGTCACATGTGTGTTTGTGTGTGTTGTAAAGGCACATCAAGTGCTATGATGTGTCTAGTGTGTGACCTAAGTGATGATGTAAGACAAAGGCAATCCCACTGATGTAGGGATTGATTCCCACTGATGTAGGTGCTGATTGCCACTATGTAGGGAAGGTATTACCTTCTCCCCCTTTCTATAAGAGAGAGTCCTCTCTCTCACAATCATAATAGAGAACTATCATCTTTCTTTCATTGTGCTCTCACACCTCTTGCAAGATGCATCTATTCTATCCTACGGGATCCTCAAATTGGTATCAGAGCTTTAGGTTCTAGATCTAGCAGCCTAGCCTAGCATTAGATGCTATCTCTAGCATAAAACTACTAGTTTCTCAAAACTTCTTCATCTTCTCCATTTTCCTCCTTCTTCCCCAAATCTTTGAGAGCTGAGTTCACCACCTACAAGCAACCATTCCCAGGGTCCTTCTGGCTGGAGAGACCCTTCATATGGGCAAACTTCCACGTCAGAGGAATTAGAGAATGCTGCCCACGAAACTGCACAACAGTCGTTTTCATCCTGACGCCTTTTCTTGCAATGCGACTTGCTGGAGCAGCCATTCCAAAATTCCTCTAAGCCAAGCTTGCACAACAGTATGAGCTAGCTCCTGTCCAGATTTGAAGGAAAATGGTCCACCAGGGAGGGAGAAACAGCAAAAAAACCAATCGACTTTCAAGCTGCTGGCTATGGCAACGTGACGCGGCATTTCGCCTCTCTCCTCAGTGGCTCTTCTCTGGTATAAGGCCCTTCTTCCTGCATAAAAATCCCCTTGAATAGAGCTATGATCTGTGAGAATTGCACCCTCTAAGTTCTGGTCTCTGTTTTGGATAGTTTTGACAATGTTGTGAGTTTGATGCTACATTAGATGCTACTTTAGCATTTCTGATGTTTTAAAGTGTTGAATAGCATCAGTACAACTGTGGCTACAGCTTTCCTTTAAGTTGCTATACTTGGATTTGCTTGGAATACTTTCATTTAGCCACCTCTATGAAGCATGCAAGTGAAAGCATCATTGATTTGTAGTATGGAATTTGGTTACAAGTCTTTGCTACACTAAATGCTTGTACTTTGAAGGATTATTTTTTATTGCTCATATTTTGTAAGGCACTAGACACTGCCCTCGGGTAAGACCTTGCCATGGAAGCTAAGACCTTTTTTTAGAAGTTGGATGGAACTAGTTTTCATACTTGGCAAACAAAAGCCAAGTTTATGCTTATGAAAAAGAAGAAATGGAATGTTGTGAATGGAAAGAAGTCTACAAAAGAAAAAGCTAAAGACAAGAAGGACTACTTCAACAACAAAGCAATTATGCCTGAAGGAAGAACTCCATCAGCAAATGAAGAAAATGAAGACTATGCTTTTTAGGCACTTTGTCTTTTTTGTTTATCATCACTTGGTCAAATTTTGAGGTTCTCTGCCTGGAGTAGTACTCCAAAAAGAATATGTTATGTAAATCACCTCTGGTCACCATATGATGTAGGCCATGTGATATGTGTTTTGACTATCCCATTTCTGTGAACCTCACACCCTTGGAAACCCTTGCTAGCATGAGATCCTAGCCATAGATTAATCCTTGACCACCATGAGATGGCATGAGAAACTATGAGACTAGATGTATCCTTGACACTGCAAGAGGCAATCCCTTGAAGGGGGGTTTGTTGGGGTAAGTATGATCAAGGGCTTGCTCTATGGTGCATGTGTGCATCTAGGGGAGTCACATGTGTGTTTGTGTGTGTTGTAAAGGCACTTCAAGTGCTATGATGTGTCTAGTGTGTGACCTAAGTGATGATGTAAGACAAAGGCAATCCCACTGATGTAGGGATTGATTCCCACTGATGTAGGGGCTGATTGCCACTATGTAGGGAAGGTATTACCTTCTCCCCCTTTCCATAAGAGAGAGTCCTCTCTCTCACAATCATAATAGAGAACTATCATCTTTCTTTCATTGTGCTCTCACACCTCTTGCAAGATGCATCTATTCTATCCTACGGGATCCTACATTTATGCCTGTATCACTATTTTTAATGTTGATTTCAAACTTTGTCTTCTTAAAAATTTCATCATTCATCATAAACACAAATCCAAAGTGAGTCTGCCATGAAAACCAGAAAGTCTTTTGAGGCCAAATCTTTCAATGCAGTACATGCCACAAAGATGATCTACCACAAGCACATCAAAATTTTGAAAAAGCCATACCTCTCCTATACTGTCGAACACAGCATCATCCGGTTGACCTAGCAATCGTTTTCCTTTGGAATCAAAATCCCCTGGATGACTCCTCTGTTTGGGATTGGTAAGCTGACCCTTTTGTACATACTTGCGACCCTTGTCTGCCTGGTACTCTGCTGCCTTTTCAGAGAGCTTGCGCTTCCTCTTGACACGGCCATTGGAACCTGGCGATGCTCCTGTCAAAGATGTGCACACATGAATGTCATACATAGCCCTCATATCATGAAACAAATAATCAGTTACAAATTATGAATTTAGTTGTCTAATCTGGCATACTCTTTGAAGAGACTTAATGTGCAATCTGGATTTGGTTTTAAAATCTGGCAGGATTTCAGAGAGATTTCATGTTATATCACCCACTCTGCTTGAAAAAAACTTTGTGTTCACTAGAGGAGATTTGAGCAACAAAAGTCGTTTTATATGAAATCCACCACATGCCTGGCCAATTATCATGGCATGGAGATGCATTATCACAACCCCGCCCTAGTTAGGGATCCGGATTATCTTCTCATCCACACAACTTGAAACCCAGCCCTTCTCACCAAGAACCATTGCATAGGAGGTATAGCATGATCACCTCTTCAGGAGAAGAACGTGCTTGTCAAGAAATAAAACGGAATGTATTCCATCCACCTGACGGTTTTCTTATTATCAACACATTAAAGGCTTTCATAGCTTGCAGAAGATAGGCAGGAAGAATCATGCTAGCTGGTAAGAATGCCCTGCAGCAGGAGGACACTGCCAAGGGTCGTGCAGGATTCTCTTTAAGTCTTTGGTACCCACAGAACAAGTCGGGTACCAGTCAGCTGTTCAGGGCTGGTTCCCAGCCTATATAAACCCCCTACACTTCTCCACACATAGTGCAGCATTCACTGAAGACCTTTGTACAGGCAGCATGGATTGGAGAGAGTGTCGAGTAACCTACTTGCGAGATCTCACGAGTGTAATCGCCTAGATTACTGTTTTGTGCCCTTAAGTGAGGCTTTCTTTGGTGAGTGCATCTAGGAGTGATTAGAAAGTGTTCATCAGTTCATTCCGTTGTGTCTGAGGTTTGAGTGATTCATACCTCTATTGCTGTCATGGTATCAGAGCCAACGTTGGGACTCTTGTTTTCACTCTGAAGGAAGGAGTCCCTCCAAGTTCAAAGGTGGCCCTGATACAAACAAAGATGTGTGCTGCACTTATTTGGTTGCTACAACAAGATCAGTTCTCTTTCATAGCAATTTTCAGAAGCTATGTCTACTTCCGTTCCTACTTCCAATCCTTCAGTACTACTGCTTCCACCACCACCACTCCTCCTACGACTATTCCGAATTTCGGAGAAGCAGGGAAGCTTGATGGGACAAACTACTTCACGACTATTCCAAATTTCGGAGAAGCAGGGAAACTTGATGGGACAAACTATCCCATCTGGAAGGTGAAGATCGATAGCCATTTGGTGGCTAGGAAGCTTTGGAAGATCACAATGGGGATAGATCCAATGCCCGTGGACATCAAGCATGCTTTAGGAAAGATTACAATGGTTGTAGATCCAGACAAGCTCAAAGCATGGGAGGACAAAGATGGCTAAGCCCTTGCACTGATCATAGGGACAATGGCGGATTCTATCATTCCGCATATCCAGATTGTTGAAACATCAAGTGAGGCATGGTCAGCTCTAAAGGACTTATACGAGACATCAACACATCCACGATCCTAGCTCTCCAGCAATAGTTGTTCAACATGAACATGGAGGAAAGGGATCAGGTACTTGACCATCTCACGAAGGTGAAGGTGGTGAGAGATCAGCTGGCTTCAATTGGTCAGAAAACTGGACTCAGGCCAGCTAGCACTGCTGGTATTTAGGATGCTTCCGAGAAGTTTCAAAAGCTTCGTGACCCCCATGACAACAAGAGAGAGGACCAAGCCTCTAACTTTCTAGAAGCTCAGCCCATTGTTGCAGCAGGAGAAGGCTAGGGAGAAACACGACAACAACAATGACAAGGCATTTTTGGCAAAGGACAAAGGCGATTCCAGCATGGGAAAGGCTAAAGATGAATCCAAGGGTGACAACTCAAGTGATGCAGAAAAGAAACCGGGACAAGAAGTGTTTCTACTGCAAGAATCGTGGCCACTTCATAAAAGACTATCAGAGGAAGAAAGCGGATCAGAAAAGGAGGAAAGAGGCCAAACCCAAGTAGGAGTCAAAATCCGAATCAGCCAACGTGACTACGGGACAAGTTTCTGTGATCATTGAGCATTGCTCAGCTCACCTAGTGGCTGAAGGCCAGCAAAACTAGTATGTTTTTTTTCCGAAAAAACAGTGCTAATTATATTACTTCGAAAACAAGATACAAGAGGTCAGCTTATAGCTGACGGGCTGCGTTCACAAACCGGACGCAGCCCAAAAGGTAGCATAATAGATCATACTCTCACGGAGGGATATGCTGAGTGTGAATGAACAGCCATCGGGGTGGTGAGTAGTGCCACCGAAGGCCCTGCGTAGTCTGCTCGAAGAAGAGGCTCTGTGTGTCCCAAGCCTGGAGGAAGCGTCTCCGCTTCTCCTGACCGGCCCGGGAGTCTCCCTGAATCTGGTCCCACTGGCCTCTGAGGGTATGAATAATCTCACTCCAAATCTCCGCCATGATCTGGGCAGTCGAGAAGGAGGTGCCACCAAGGATCTGCGCGCAGCGCGAGGTCCAGATGTGCCATCCTGTAATGCTGCTGATAATGTCCCAGACTGGCTGCCGCTCCCGAACTCCTGTATCAGCCTCTGCTAGGTGCTGTGGGATACCCTCGAGCGGCCCCCACGTCCCCTGTGTGATAAGGAAAGTGGGGTCCTGCTGGCATGCCTCGAACAAGTGATGAAGACCAGGTGCGGTGCTGCACCAACAGAACGCGCCCCAAGTGATCACTCCTAGCTCTGGTGCTGCTCGAGCAAGAAGCCCGAAAGTCCACCTCCACACTTCCTGGGCGCGCGTGCAGCTCCACAGGCAGTGTTTTGGTGACTCCTCATCCGCATGGCAAATCTGGCAGCAACCGTCCTGGCCTATCTGCCTCAACCAGCTCCCCACTGGAAGACCTTTGTGGGTAAGAAGCCACAGGAAGTATGAGATCTTCCGCGGCCGCCAGCTCTCCCACAAGGCCTTCCAGAATGCCTGCAAAAAGAACCTGGAAATACCCTGTGCGTACCAGCTAGGACGCTGGGTGGGGGGGCGGCTCTGCATCCTCCCGAGAACTCGCCTGCCCAGAGTCGTACTGTAAGCGAAGAAGGAAGTCGGCCCCTGTCCTGTCACAATCTCTGGCCACCACCACTCTCCTGGGTCCCACTCAAGTTCTGACAAGGCCCGCCCCTCCCAGAGCCAAAGACGCCAAAGCTGCAACTGGTCCTGCTCGATACTAGGGTCGGTATGCCAGACCTTCCCCAGAAGGCCTACGACCCTAACCCTCTGCCACGGGAGTAGGGGGTCGATGAGCGCATCCTCTCTCCTGAGTCGTCCATCCCCTGAAACCGCGAAGAAGGCAATAGAGGAGTCATCCAAACGTCCTGCGACCACCAGTGGGATGCCACGGGGGGTGAACTGTCCCAGCCAGTGGGTGTCTCCAGGCATGAGGACCTGAGGCTCAGGTGGAGCCAACCAAGCGGCTGGGATCGCACCGTCAATCTCTGTGCGTCTCGCCTGGACTCCGCGTGCACCTCCAGCTGCGTCTGCAAGATCGGCCATCTCCAGATGTCTGTACGTATCCCTCCAAACTCGAAGGGACCGGGCTGGCCCCCTCATCCAGCCGTCCCACCTGATATGTGATCTCTCCCCCAACTGAAGGCCCTCGGCGTCTCTGACCTGCCCATTCCAGACGAGCGGCTGTCGATCGATCTCCTCCTGACAGCTGGGCTGGGACTGAATGAGACTGAGACGGAGCCGCCTCCAAACCATGAGGAGGCTACGAACGAGTGGGGAGCGGGGCTGAGTGAGCGGGGCGGAAGTGAAGATCCACCTGAAGGACGGTAGCCACTCTCCACCTCGGCGCGGGACACAAGAACCGACTCCCTGCTGAAGTAACATCTTCCACGTCTGCCCCCCTGGGGTCAAACCGCGGATGATAAGCTTGCCTAACAAGGCCTGACTCTGAAGCTCTGGATCAATGACCCCCAGACCACCCTCAGCCTGCGGAAGAATGACTGTCTGCCAAGCAACCCTGGCTCTGGTATCTCTATGCCCATCCTCCCCAGACCAAAGAAAGTTCCGAACCAACCTCCTGAGCTGTACCACGCTGGATCTCGAGAAGCACCAACAGGAAGCCACATACCAAGCCGTGGCTAGAAGGACCTGGTTAACTACCAAAGCACGACCTGCAAGGGAAAGCTTAGCAGTGCTCCAGAAAGCCAGCTTCCGTCGGATGGAATCTAGCACCGGGAGAAACTGCTGAGCTGGCGTAATGTCTAGGCCAACCTGGAAGCCAAGGTATCTAGCTGTCTGTCCACGTGGAATCCATCTGAAGCCCAGAAATCGCCCCCACTGAGAACACGCCCCCGGGTCTGTGAGAAAACCAACTGATTTGTTCCAGTTGATTTTCGCACCAGCGGCCGAGCAGAAAACCTCCAGGGCCATCCGCACCCTCTCTAGCATCCTCTCATCGTCCTGGACATAAAGGGCTGTATCATCTGCGTACTCTGAGTCCAGAAGCTCCGTGTCCTCCCGGAGTGGAAGGCGAACACCCCTGAGCCCTGTGGACCTCGCCCGAAGGTAGTAAGTCATGGCCTCGGCGAAGAAGAGAAACAGGTAAGGAGCCAGGGGACAGCCCTGACGTACTGATCTCTCCAAGCTGAATCGCTCACCCATCCTGCCTCCAATGATGACCCTGCTGGACGCTGTCCTGTACAAAGCTGAGATACCCTGAATCCAGCCTGCCGGGAAACCTAGCCGCTCCAGAGTCCCCTCCAAAAAGGACCAATCCACGCGATCGTAGGCCTTCTCGAAGTCGAGAAGTAAAATGGCAAGGTGTGATCCGCTGTACTGAGCCCACTCCGCCGCCTCTGAAAAGGTGAAGACATTATCCAGGATACTACGATCCTGGACAAAGCCTGTCTGAGTGTCATGGACGAGGTCTGGAAGTAGAGGTCGAACTCTGGCACTGATCATCTTGGCGAGGATTTTGTAGGCAGTGGTAAGGAGAGTGATCGGACGCCACTGGCGGATCTCCTGTCTATCTCCTCCCTTCGGGATGAGGCAAATCAGTCCCGAGGAGAGGCTCTCTGGCATCTGACCGCTGCTGAAAATCCCCTGCAGAGCTGCAAGGAGGGGCTGATGGATCTGGTCCCAGAAGGAGGTGAAGAAAGCTCGGGATAGCCCATCCACCTGGGCACTTCTGACCATCAATAGCCATCAAGGCCTCCAACATCTCATCCGAGGTGAAAGGCGCCAACAACGTCGCCTGCATGCTAGGCTGGACCAGGGATGGAATGTGCCTCCACACCTCCTCACGGGCCCGACTGGCACGAGGGGCAAGCGGCTCCTGCTGGAAGAGGGTCCTGTAAAAGTCCGTGGCCAACCCCAGGACCTCCCCTGAATCCGTAACGATGTGACCCTCCGCTGTCCTGAGACTCCGAAGCTGATCACCTGCAGCTCTCTGGCCATGCGTCCTAAAGAACTCCCTGCACATCCGGTCACCCTGTCGGGCCCAAAAGGAGCGAGAGGCGTGAAAGGAAAACTCGGAGCGACGCTGGAGAGTCTCCTCCAGGAGGGCTCTGGCTCGAAGGGCCTGGATCCGCAGCTCCTCCGACCCCGGGGAAGCCTGCTGGAGTCGCTGAATGGAGGCGAGGTCCCTCCGAAGAGCTCTCTCTCTGCCCCACCAATCCTGTCGAACCTGTAAAGCTGCGAGCTGGCAGATCTGGCTAGACTCCTGCAGAGCCTGTGCGACTGAGTCTACCAGATCCACGCCCTCCCCCCAATCTCTGTCCCAAAGACTGCAAATGCTACTGCGCACGTCCACCCTCGAGAAGATGGAGTCGGGAATCCTGCATGATCGGGAGGGGAGGGTCTGGGCTGCCGAATCTAAGGAAAGGAGCACAGGCGCATGATCGGAGAGTGTCGTCCCTGGAACTATACCCGCCTGGCCGCCTCTACTGATGGCCCAGTCACTGACATAAAATCTATCAAGCCTCTCCAGGAGTCTGCCTCCTTCCCTGCGGAAGCCCCAGGAGAAGTCCAGGCTCCCGTGCCAACGCCGGAAGGACGGGTCTCTCCAGCTGTCCCTCCCTCCCGTCTCGAAGATGAAAGAGTCCCAAGCTGACTGCTCTGCCTGGGCCATACCTGTGAACTCCGGGCCTCTGCCCTGCTGGTCCTCCAGGGTCTCCAGGTTGTTGAAGTCTCCTCCAACAATCCAGGAATCCATGTCTGGAAGAATCCCTGTAAGTGTCCTCCA